>NC_132799.1:33443949-33746535 GCF_048594095.1 Paramormyrops kingsleyae
TTAGTGCAGTAGAAGCTAAATAAAATGTAACTGATGATCAGGTGATTCTCAGATAATAACCCAGACTTACTACAATATTACATATATTGTAATATCATATTATAATTCACTTCAATACTTCAATAATTATTGCTTGCAGACAGTTGCAGGGTAGAATTTATCATGTTCATTCTCCGTGACAGCTGTTAAAAGGATTCACAAATATTTATCTGCTTTTGATGGAAACTATAGACAAATGTTATACTAATTCTGTAAATGATAAAAAGCAAGAAATTCATTTATGAGACTCAGTGAAAATTGATAAAAATGAGGATGTAACAATTTTCCTTGTGGGAGTCTTTTATCCTCCTGCTCAAATTGATAATTTACTTGGTGAAAAATTCAATTGAGGCACCCAGAAGGTCATCAGTCAGGCAACTGTACGCGTCTTTCATCTAAGCTTTGGTATTTTAGAACATTTTATTACTGATATTCCTGTTAATATAACCATCTGCAATCAATCAAACGATATAGGAACATACAAATACACATAATAATTGCTAATTAACTAGTTTTCTAGCTAGAGAGTTATAAAATCCCACCAATATGAGATGCCTGTGGATATCCAGCTTGCTAGGATAACAAACATTACAGTATATGACAGCGTATAATATCAAGCTTTGAAGGTTTTGCACAGGCTACAGTATCTGTCCAGAAACACATGGGGTATTTGCTAATATGCAACCTCTTTGAAATGCAATTTCCTTGACATGAAAATCTCATTTTATTTGACATAATCAAATGACCGTTACTTAGCTTCGAATGAAACGTAATATTTTCTTTCACTAAGACCACTCTTATTTACTTTTCAGTCCCAGAAGAGGGTGCCATCTGCTCAGGTTTTTCTGTTGTTTACATAATGAGTTTATAAGCAAATATCTTGGGACTTAATTAGACCCATTGCAGCCACTCTATTCACAGTAATATGTGCCTAAGTGAATTAATCAAAGTACTGTAGGCCCACAGTAGGCCCAGAGACTGTTAACCCATGGATGCTGTAACCTGGGGGTGTTCCACAAAGCAGGACTGTCATGATTGTCCAATAGAAATGCTCTTTACTTAAACTCTTATTGGACGATCATTATTTCTAGCTTAAATTAACCCAGCTAACTGAGAAATCCTGATTTGTGAAACACCCCCAAGGTATACTTCTGTGTAAAATATACATTTTCATTCTGCAAACTCCAGCCTAGCTCTTCTCTGCTTCTCATTGATGAAGGGCTTCTTCCTTGCTTTATGGGTCTTCAGTCCTGCTTCTAGGAACCTGATATGAACTGTCCTAGCAGAGCACTTCATACCACTTAATGTTTACCATTCTTTTTGAAGGTCACTTGAGGTCATCCTCCGATTGATAGTTAACGGCCTTAGAAAGTCGCTTCTACCCTCTACCTGGCTGGTTTTGGTCATTCCCAGTGTCTCCTGCTTCACCTTGTTCTTGTGTGCTGCTGTCTTAGAAACCTTGAGCCTGGAAGCAGCCTGCCTTGCAGTGTAGCCTTCTGCCAGCAGAACCAGGATTAAATCAAGGTTTAAAAATGTTGATTTTTTCCCAGCCATTTATTTATTTATTTTTATTCCCAATCCGGCATTTTAAAAGCCCGTTTTGGAGCAGCAGCCTCATTGGATGAGACTGACGGTTTTCCCAGCTAAGAGTGACTCCCTCCCCACTATCACTGTAAGAGACATAGCAGAGGAGAGTCGAGGGTACGTTCATCTGCTGGGATGGTCAGGAGGAAGAATGGAGGTTATCTGGCTTGTGTTTTACTGAAGAGGTCAGGAGAACATGATACATTCCTCCAGGAGAATCACACTGTTACTCTAAGAACTACACATGTGTACAGACAGTATAAACACACCCACTAAAGTATTAACATTAGAACTATTTTTGATGTTTCTCAAAACCAATAATGTACAATGCATTACAGATGGATGAACACTGCATGGCCGAACGAATGTGGACATCAGCTTGTGCAACATTTCATGTCAGAACCAAGAGTATTTTTGGTTTACACTTTTTTTCTATAATAGTCTCCACTCTGGGCAGGTTTTCCATTAGATGCTGGAACATTGCTGATGGGATTTGCTGCCATTCAGGTTGGGTGTTGATGTTGGGAGATCGTGTCCCTTTCTGTGAGCTTGTGGGGCCTCCCACTTTGCGACTGAACCCGCTCCCAGACAGTCTGACATTCCCAGTCGCTTCACTTGCTGTCGATCAGGGCAGAAATATGGCGACCTGACATGTAAGGATGCCGTCGCATGACGGCCGCAAGTGCAAAGTCACTAACCTCTTCAGTACAACCACCCATTCTGCTGCTAATGTTTGTTGACTGTGTGCTTAATTATACACCTGTGTCAGCAATGCATGTGGCTTAATTAGGCAATTACTCTAATTAATAGGGGTGTCCACATACCTTCGGTTATATTGTGAACCTACACAAATCTGACTGAGCTCAAATGTTTGCAGGCACATATGTGGTGCTTGGATATTTAATCCTGGTGCCAGATGAATTCATCATTTTGTCAGTCTACCCCATAAGTCCATGCTTCCCTGCTTCATTCCCCACTTTGCCCAGCACTCTTCCTCCCCATCATTTCCATTTAGCATATAGACTACAAGCGCCCCCCCCCCCTTCATATACTGCAATATATGGGTAACTACTTTAAGTGACAGAACAGGCTCACTTTGGATGGGCTGTGGGTTCATCACAGAGCACCTTGGAAAATTAAAAGATGCTAAATTGAGAGATTGTATGACATGGAAAGAACCAAATACGAATATTTCTGACAGTGAAAATATGCAGCCTGTAATGCTTACTTTTTATTTCAAATCATAATCCATTATTATTATTATTATTATTAATAATAATAATAATAATAATAATAATTATTATTATTATTATTATTATAACTAGAATGGTCTGAGACTGACTTACTGTAAACATATGGTATAAAGTTAAAAGTTCATTAGTTCCCCATGCACGCATTCTCTTATTATTAAATATAAAGCATGTGTAACTTCTGTTCATTGCGTTAGTCTGCTCATAAATTACAGAAGTCTCTGCTGCCATCTACTGTGCATACAAAATATTGTCGAATTTTTCATTCGCTTCTCCTACAGTATGTTCCTGAAGAGGGCATACTGCCTGGAATATGCGGGGCTTACTAATTACGAATTAATAGTTAGGAAGTAAATATCACATCGGTTCAGTCCTAATATAATATATAAAATAATAAATACCGAGCGATCCGAATCTGACACGAACACTATATATGAGTGTCAAGATTTGTGTCGTACTGTGGAACGTTTAATTAAGTGAAAGGCTTCGTGATCACAAGACGCATAAACATGGCAATCTCAATCAGGTGAAAACACTCTTAGGGGTTGGTTTCTGTCACTGCTTCTCCACCTAGTTCTGCTTCATACACCATGAGATGATCGTGAGTTTTAAATATGTCTCCTGTTTTGCAGTGGGCTGTTCGTCTCCGGAACTGTAGTTACTTTGAAAAGCTTTCGAGACAATGAGGTTCCACAAATCCGAGACATAATTTAATTTTCAGAGGCAGCAGTCAGTAAATAAATCAGAAGTACTACAGTAAAACACAGGCCTTGAACGTTTCAGTTACCTTTTTGTACAAGTGACTGTTTTCACACGTGCCAGCAGAGGGCGCTGGTTCTTTTCATATTATGTTCCATTTAATTCCATTTAATCTATGGAGGGTGATTTGTGACAATATTAAATAAATAAATATAATTTAAACAGTTATTTATATAAATTTAAATTGCCCGTTATATGATTATTTATAAAGATATCATTTAAACACTTTAATTGATTATTTAAATGTTTTTTTCCCAGTATGGAACAGACAAAACGCGGTTGTAAATGAGAATTCATTCAACTTGGCGAGATCGATCATTTGTGAGTTATAGATTGCAATGTAACCAATCAGATGTTACCCTTTGTTTAGAGCCCACTGAGTTTCATGGGTGACTGACAGATTTTTAAATAGTTGATAGTATAATATAAATTATATTTTAAATAAATATTTACATACCTATTTAAATAGACATTTCAAAATCATCATTTAAATTACAATTTAAAATGTAATTTAATAATGTAAGTAATCATTTAAATGACATATTTATTTATTGAATTTTGTTACAAAACACCCTCTATTTTAATCATCTCTGTATTCAGCAGCAGTATTTACTGCTACTCAAACCATGCATTTTTGTGGGGCCCACAAGGACTGAAGGCCCCCTGTTGTCCACAAACAGTCAAAAAGTCGACCCCTATCTGTATTCCTCTAAAAAGAGACTGAGCCTGGAAACTGCTACCCTGTCAGCTGCCTGTTATTTCCTGAGCATCAGTGCACTCTAAGAGCAGGTGTGGGTCCATAGCACTGACGATGCTAAACTCCAGATTGAGCTCGATCAGTGTTGATTTTTAGTCTGCATCACGCCACTCAAGCACTCTGACAGTGGTAGTAGGATGTGGCAGCTGTTATTCTCCGGACTGGTCCTGCAGGGATGTACTGTACCAGTATAGCAGTCCACTCCACTTGCCCTCAAATCTGCCCATGTGTCACTCAGTCAAACCAGCTCAGGCTTGAAATGACGATGACTTCTTAGAACGATTGCTATACCGAGACCTTATTTTATTTTTGCAATACAGAGCATAAAAGAATAAAAGAAGTAAATTAAAGGTTATGAAATTACTTTCAGAAGATATTCAGTAGGATTAAACTACAAACACTCTTGGGAAATTAATTCCTAACAGGGCTCTAAATTGACTGTGGTGCATGTGAGTGTGTTTGTGAGTGCTGTGTGGTGGATAAGGTAGGTATTCCATGGGCATCCCCCCCCCCCCCCCCCCATTTTTGCGCAGTGCATCTTGGGTTTGGCTAAAGGCTCATTTTTGACCCACAACTGGATACAGGATCAAAGATGGCTTCTTGACTATTACAAGTGCAACACTTTTAAAGTAATTTCATTCATCTTTCACTTTCATTTATCACCCCCTTTTGCTGAGAGAAAAGGAGGTCTGATGCATTGTATCTTTGGGGACTGAGGGTATGATTTAATTCGATGCTCCAATTTCACCCTCTACTCGGATCATGCCATCAATTAGTTAAACATTTGGTTGGTTGTCTGCCAATAACTGAGCAGATTTCTCCTGAGCCAACAGCTACGCTGAAGTTAACTGATTATTATGACCAATTATCAGAATCAGAATCAGCTTTATTCGTCAAGTGCGCTGGGGCACACAAGGAATTTGGTTCCGGCTGCTTGAGACTCCCTAGTACACAGACAATAAATGACTCTGTACAAACAATAAATTACACTATACAAGAAATAAAATTTGAAATATACACACATGGGTAACCCACTGTACAACGTGTAAGGTGTGAGGTTGAGTGCAAACAGAGTTTAAAGAGGGAAAATTGACAGAAGGGAGGTGACACAGCGTAGCTGTTTATGAGGGTGATGGCCTGAGGGAAGAAGCTGCTCCTATGTCTGGTGGTTTTTGTAAACTGAGTTCTGTAGCTCCTGCCAGAGGGGAGGAGCTGGAAAAGATCGTGTCCGTGGTGTGACGGGTCTGCAATGATTTTCTCTGCGCGTTTCCTAGTCCTGGATGGAGGGCGGGGGGGCACCGATAACTTTTTCCGCTGCCCTCACTGTTCACTGCAGGTGAAGGTGTCTTGTGTTTGTAGTTATGTTCTACATCTTTGAAATGGTTTTGCGTTGCATTGAAATATAATTTTCACCTGCTTTCTTATATTCGCTATATTCAAATTTCCTGAGACATCAGATGAAAGAACTGTATGTAAACTTGAAATGCCACATGCATTCTAAATTTTAAAAAGTAGATATTATTATTATTATTATTGTTATTATTATCATTAAATATAACTGATGTGTTGTCTTTGAAGTCTTGGGATATCCAGCTAAATGAAGACAGCACTCTGGTAAGGAAGATCTACAGTCTGCTTTTTCTATCACAACAGAGTTTAACAAAATGGAAAGCGCTACTGTTATTAATTTTTCTGCTGAAATGCACTTTATTGATTTTCACAGAAATTTGCTTTTCTGTGAAAGTCTGCATTATAGAAACAGCCAAAAAGGCTTTCAGGGAAAAGTTGTTTGCTTTGTGTCATGATGGAGTGTTTAAATACACAGTGGCTGTTTTCGTCTGCATGGCCAAAATTGCAGCTGGTGATAAATACCCAGAATCCTGTGGTTTTCAGCCCTGACCACAAACTGTGTAAGGTAAACATTATTTTTAAAGAAGTCTTTTATTTGGCGCCCTTAATCCTAAAACACTTTAAGACAACCAGCTGGGTATTCAGTGAATGCCACGTACAGATTTACACAGCTGAGTGTTACATTATTACCTCAGATTCAGATGCTATTTCGGGCTCACAGGGATCCTTTCAACTGCAAGCTTTGAAGATGCCAAACAAAATGTATTTTATGGTTTTCTTGCCTGTGACAATAACTCTTGATAATCTGAGAACAGGCACAGGATCCTGAAACACTGCAGCAAACCCAAAAGTCACAGCGAGCTTTTAAATTTCTGTACATTATTTGCAAAATAAATTTGATAAAGCTGCAATGTTATGTTGCACCTTCCAGTAATGTATATTAATGTTTTTTGTATTAATCTTCTTAAAACATGGGGAGAATTTGACAATTTTGCCAAGAGGCAAACATACTGTATAATCCCTGGATTTAAGGAATATTTTCCACACTGGATACTTACTATTTTCTCCGCTAAAGCTTAGAATAATTTACAAGATGGAGAATGGAGGTTACTTTACAGTAGTTAGAGGATGCATCCGAAATCGCATACTTACACAGTATCTACTGAATTTTGATAGAAGCCTACTATTTCGTAGGCTTCTATGCATGCTCTCAAACGTACTGTACAGTAGCTGACATCTTTCATATTTGCTGACTCAAATGTTTACCTATAATGTACCTTGACCCCCCCTGCAAAAGAAAACTGTTAAAAAAAACAAACAAACAAAAAAAACATTTTTGAGTCAACTTACGTAACCCAACATTATTGTCTGCTTACATTTGTACAGAGATGGCACTCCCTTCGCCATCGTGACAAAAATTTCCGAGCAAGCTATAGTTTAGGGATAGTTTAGCGTCCATCGTTTGGACACTTGGGAATTTCTGATGATTTGGACATGCTGCTCACTTTGCATACTACAGTATACACTCACCTAAAGGATTATTAGGAACACCTGTTCAATTTCTCATTAATGCAATTATCTAATCAACCAATCACATGGCAGTTGCTTCAATGCATTTAGGGGTGTGGTCCTGGTCAAGACAATCTCCTGAACTCCAAACTGAATGTCAGAATGGGAAAGAAAGGTGATTTAAGCAATTTTGAGCGTGGCATAGTTGTTGGTGCCAGACGGGCTGGTCTGAGTATTTCACAACCTGCTCAGTTACTGGGATTTTCACGCACAACCATTTTATAGATTCATAGGGTTTACAAAGAATGGTGTGCAAAGGGAAAAACATCCAGTATGCGGCAGTCCTGTGGGCGAAAATGCCTTGTTGATGCTAGAGGTCAGAGGAGAATGGGTCGACTGATTCAAGCTGATAGAAGAGCAACTTTGACTGAAATAACCACTCGTTACAACCGAGGTATGCAGCAAAGCATTTGTGAAGCCACAACACGCACAACCTTGAGGCGGATGGGCTACAACAGCAGAAGACCCCACCGGGTACCACTCATCTCCACTACAAATAGGAAAAAGAGGCTACAATTTGCACGAGCTCACCAAAATTGGACAGTTGAAGACTGGAAAAATGTTGCCTGGTCTGATGAGTCTCGATTTCTGTTGAGACATTCAAATGGTAGAGTCAGAATTTGGCGTAAACAGAATGAGAACATGGATCCATCATGCCTTGTTACCACTGTTCAGGCTGGTGGTGGTGGTGTAATGGTGTGGGGGATGTTTTCTTGCCACACTTTAGGCCCCTTAGTGCCAATTGGGCATCGTTTAAATGCCACGGCCTACCTGAGCATTGTTTCTGACCATGTCCATCCCTTTATGACCACCATGTACCCATCCTCTGATGGCTACTTCCAGCAGGATAATGCACCATGTCACAAAGCTCGAATCATTTCAAATTGGTTTCTTGAACATGACAATGAGTTCACTGTACTAAAATGGCCCCCACAGTCACCAGATCTCAACCCAATAGAGCATCTTTGGGATGTGGTGGAACGGGAGCTTCGTGCCCTGGATGTGCATCCCACAAATCTCCATCAACTGCAAGATGCTATCCTATCAATATGGGCCAACATTTCTAAAGAATGCTTTCAGCACCTTGTTGAATCAATGCCACGTAGAATTAAGGCAGTTCTGAAGGCGAAAGGGGGTCAAACACCGTATTAGTATGGTGTTCCTAATAATCCTTTAGGTGAGTGTATTTTGCCTACTATACTGTATAGCAGACAAGTATGCAATTTGAGGGGCACCCAAAGTCTGTACATCAGTGGTTTTAATGCAACTGTTTTAGACAGAGATTTAAATCTCTTGTTTGCTTGATCTGCACCATCATCAAAAAAAAGAAATGATCATGTTAATGTGTCTCTAAGCTTTCTGCTGATCCGGAGACATGAGCTACTTTTCAAGATGGAACTTAGCTTCGTTTTGCACTTTTCTACTACCTTGCCGATAGATGTGAAATGATTTATCAGTCCAGGGTTGTACCAGTTAAAATATTTCCCATTTCATCCGTTACACCAGACCGATATCCAGCAAAGTGCCCAGAACTGCAGGAACTGCCCGTTCAGAGCTCTCAGGGGTGAGAAGGTCCTCTCTGGGTCTACAATATAGTACATGAAGGGCACTGAGCCGTGTCTGACCGCAGGGTGAATTCCAAAATGCAGCACATTCACTGGTTTCATGTTCTGAGGCTTGAGTTATGTTACACGAACAAAATGAACATCACCACTTATTTGTGTTGGGTGTGAATCAACAAAATGTTAAAAATTTTTACTTGACTTTAAATAATATACTTTGCTTGGAGTGGTGGGGCTGCTATTGGCAGGAGAGTTCACACATAATAAAACTGAATATGAAATTATTTATGGCTATGAGCGGTTGATAGCTAACACTGAAAACAGGAGGAATAAAATGTTGTTCAGCTATTGTTATTTGAACCATTGACTATGACACGTTCATAATTTTTTTTGTATTTGATTTAATGACCAGTTACACCCATTCAATTCCATTCTGTTTTCAAATCCAGATGCTTCCAAATGAAAATAATCATTATAAAAATATATTATTCTTCTGATTAAAATGGCCTTATAACAATAATAAGGACATATATTCTCATATTTGTTAAGCTTGTGATTTGTTAAGCATGAAAAATTTTTAGTGCTTACATATTTAATACTTAAATCAAATGTCGTACTGTTGCAGCAAGATGCTGATGAGTCGCGGAGAATTTCCACAGTGTGCCTCGGAGTGGGTCATATGCACTGGGAAGTCGGTGGGGGCTCTCCCAGAGCGTCTGGGCCAGGCCAATCCCACAAAACCCGTACTGGACCAGTGGGGCTCTAGTTGTGGTTTCTCAGATTGAGCTAATACTGGTTTCACGACTCATGTGAACTGGACATCAAGAACTTATAATTCATGAGTACAGGTTACTATAATACACACGTTACTATAATACACATTTAGCCATTTTCCTCGGGGAAAGCTAGCAGCAGGATTTGACAATAAGTTATAAGATCTCTCAGATCAAATATGGCATTCGATTAGTGCTGAGATGAAGTTTAGGAAGAATCACCAAAGAATCCTGCCTAGTGATGCACATAGACACTCCAGGTTTACTTACAAAGTATTCAGTACACAAACTGGATCTTTATTTGGCTGGACTGGGAACATCATGCAGGCATGAAGCCACAAAGTAAAATTATGGGTTTGAACCGATCAGACACACAGCCAGTAATGAAAATGATGAGTTTGAATCTTCCTCAAAATTTGCTTCCGCCCCCAGTCGGTGAAATCCACCAAGCACACCCCCCCACAATGAAATTCATTTCCGACTGTGGGCCTGGTGCCATGTGACCAAGTTTGGTATCCACCTCTCTGATGAGCTTTTCCCCCACCCCAACCCCTTAGCCTCATCTCACTCACACAACCAAGTCCCATGACAGTCTAAACTCTTTCTGTTCTGGACGTGTCTGTTTCGTTTCCTTTTCAGCTTCCGTCCAAAGCACAGTTAATTTTGTACAATAGTCACTTTCGTAATGTGTGCTGTACCTTAAACTGTTTTGCATGTAAAAAGGACCCTTTTTCACAAATAAATATTCCATTCTGTCCACCTCTCATGAGTATTCTACAGTGATGTATCTTTAAAAAGATCACTGTATGATTCACATTTTTTGTACGGGGGTACAGAAAACTGCATCTTGCTTACCTTATGTACATACTTGATACACACACAGCCTATTATTTTGTCTACCTATAGGGTATCAAAAAACTGTTTATGCAAAGAACAGCGCAGAGCATGTGCACGCTGCCCCCAAACTCCGCCCCCGGATTCACACTTCTCGTAATCACAGAAGAAGAGCATGCATGTTAGCGTGTTCGAGCACGGCGGATCTGAATGAAATATCGCACATCTGCCTGTCCTTCTTTAGAGCACCGTTGAGATTTATAGTTTGATAAAAAATTTTAATACGGAAAGCAGAAAAATACCTTAAACTACAGAGATTTACAACGGAAAAACTATAGTTCATTTTTCATACTTACAGTAAGCACCAAGACCTGACAAAGAGTCTCTGATGTGAGAGGCAGATGGTTGGAGATGGCTTCAAAATAAACCTTCAGAGGTTTAACATGATTTTTGTTTTGTCTGTCATATTCCAAAGACGTGCCAAATGTTTCTTCATTTTTTCATTTGTTAAAACTGTTGGTATTTGGCTATTATATTTCATTTATACTACAGATTGTTATTTTCTTTAAGGAGGCAATATTCAATATATGAGCAATGTATATTAAATGAAATGGTGGTGAAGAAGGTAACACACTCATCAGACACATTCTGTTGTCTAGGAAGCAAACCGTGCTTCTCCTGAACAGAACATCATTCTCAGGCTAAACGTTACCTTATATTCCAATGGACCTGTTCTGAGGTTCTAATGGGATTCAGCTCTGTCCAGCTTATTGCCTGCTACTCAGAAGTGGATGAGCTTTGGCTGGGAACATCCACAATAATGCTGACGGTGTTATTGCCGAAAAATAGAAGGAGCCTTCTGAGCTTCTGCCTGGGAACTAAGAATCCACTTTCTGAATTTTTTGACATCTCTGTCCTCTTAATATTCTCGGCAGCTGGATTTTGTCTTCACTTTTAGCATCTGCAATATTTCAGCCCTACAAATGCTTGAATATGTATTTATGTCAAGTTTTGCTGTAAATATCTGGGTCCTTAAAAAGCCTTTATGAGGCTGTGGTGTCTGTTGTTGGACAGCTGCTCCATGACATATGGAGGGTCAACACTGACTGTATAAAACAGTAATAAAGAATATGATTCATTTACTGTACCAGTCAAAAGTCTGGAAATACCTGCTTTTAATACATTTCTCTCTATTTTAGTTATGCTATTCACCCAATAGCAAAAGGCCTTGAGAAAATGAAGCAATCCATATAAATAAGATACTTACTAACACTACATAACCTTGCTTAGGGTCTCTATCATATTGAAAAACAAATGATTTTCATTAGGTGTGTCTGACCTTTTGACTAGTGATAATTACTAGGATCATATGCAGTGGTGGGCACAACTTACTGAAAAGTTAGCTTTAACCAGTAATCCACTAATTCCAAAGTTTAATTCAATAAACCACTAAAAACATTTAGCGTATGGTAATGATAAGTGCTAACTGCTAACTTTTATTATATGAATTTAGCTTTCAGCTTGGTTATTGGCTCTGAAACCCTTAAAAACATACGTAGAGATTTAAACTTTTAACCTTTTTAACACTGAAGTCCCATCTGTTGAACTAGAGTGAATCCCATGGGATTTTTAGGACTTAACCAATAATTGTATTCTGTATCATTAGGTATCATTGGAATCTGTGCTGAAATTTTCTTTCTATGATATTCTGTCTGTGAGATATAAGCGTTTTTTTTGAAGAAGCCTGATTTCACAACCTGCCCCTGCAAACATTTTGCCCTCAGTGAAGCCATTTGGGGACTACAAACATGGCGCCGTTTATCCAGAACTACAAAGGAGGGTCTCAGCTCTTTATTAGTCTATAGCTCTGTCAATCAGAACCTGGGCAATACAACTGGGGGCCTATATCACGAAGCAGGATTTCTGGCCTAGCTGGTGAACTTGTCAAATTTAAGGTAGTCTGGGCTAAATGTAAGTGAACAAAGATAAAGTACATTTAAACTAGGGTACCTTAAATCTGACAAGTTATTCATCTACACAAGAAATCCAGCTTCATGATACAGATCCCCATTCTCTGCTTGGTTCAGGATACCCCAGTTTGAATGGACACTATGTTCGTTCACTGTCATTACCTACCTTACCTTACCTTAAATCTGACAAGTTATTGACCAAGCATATTTTGTGTTTATATATAGTCAGCCAACAGCATGCCAGATAGATTGTTGCAGACACGCTCACGACAGACAGAAACAAATATGTATGATTTTAGGGTTTACAATCATTTTTGATCATTAAACTTTATTAATTTTAACTGCAAAAAATGTTACAGTCCACAGAGCTAAATTTAGCGGAAGCTAATTGGTCCGTTAATGGTTTTCAGAATTAGCAGAAAAAGTTAGCTTCACTAATTAGCGGTTAGCAGCTTAGCGGAATCCAGCCCACCTCTGGTCATATGCCTGTCAACATACTTACAGCTTCACTCTTGTATATCTGAATCCACATTTTTTTCTGATAAATTTATTAGATGTTTCTGTTTTTGTCTATTACTGCATATTTATCTTTAAAATAATACATTGCAGGGACACTACTATCTTCCTTCCCCAAGTTTGCTCATCTTTCTGATTCACTGTACATCATTACCTTCTTATAGCATGCTAGCATTTCAAGTATTATGCTGAAACACACATAATGTGTTAATAACTTAAGTCTCTTGTTTAATCCATGTAATATAGCATGCACTGGTGTGTCACACTGGACAAAAGCAAAATGTATGCAAATGAAAGATACGACTGTAAAACACATTGTTAACATGCTGCTTCAGTATAGTGCTGTGTAGAATTGTGCACCGTTTGTAACATTAAATCCTAATGTCAGGAAATTGGTGAATATATGACGCAAATGAAAGCTTTCTGCTGATATATACATGCACATTTCTGCACTTCTCCCACATTTTCGCTTAATTAAAAATGTGCTTGGCACATTTCACATTATAAAGCTTTGAAATGAGTTAGCATTGAGTACCAGGCTGCCCATCACGCAGTGCCAGCAGGGCACTGGGAAATAACGTCTTCTTTCCACAATGCTGCCAACTGTCTGGGATAAACAATAACCAGCAGGATTTGAGTATCTGGACCAACAGCAAGTCAGAAGGCTGTACCACGTCGCTCTCTCCCGCTCGTAACTCTGGCGCGGTTCCCAAACCCTGCTGTCTCCTGCCAGACGTTCGTACTTCTGCACTGGGGCATCCATGGTCCTCTGGAGTGGCCATAGAGTCTGAAGGCTGCTGTGAACGTCCAGAAAAAGACAGGAAGTTTAGTGCTGATACCCAAGAGACGGCGCCACGAAGACATACTCAGCTTGGCCGCCACACCTGTGCACGCTGCTAAGCTTTGTGTGCTTTTTGCTTGCATTTTTGTAGCGAAGTCCAAGTCAGACCCTACAAAACGCTGCCAGGTAGCATGAGTCCCTTTGAAAAGCATGCCACACTCAAACAGCCCTGTCAAATCCTTTGAAAACCACACAGACACTCACAGCTGTGGATTTTTCCCATGGTTTGAAATATTACAGTGATGTGCTGAAGCCTTTTATTGTGTCTAAAAGTCTAAAACACATAAACTGTAAGGTAGATCTTTGGAAACAGAAAGGTAAGTGAGTATTATATGTAACATGTAATATATGTATGGACGTACAGTATATTGTTAAACTTGCACAAACCTCTGTATTTATGACCTACCTGGCATTTATGCCTCTCTGTTGTGTATCTTGTGTCTGAAATTTATTCTCTGGCCACAGAAATTTAGATCAGAATATAATACAAAAGTAATTATAGTAATTAAAATGCCGGGCTTGGAATGGTGGTGCAGTTCAGACGTCTGGGACCAGCGTTCATTCCTCCTGAGCTCCTCCTGTGCAATTCTGCAGCTTCCTCCAGGTTCTGCACATCATCCAAACACATTTTCACAATCTAAGGTGAATTAAAGTTGCCAGATTGCCCAAAGGTATGAATGTGTGTATGACCTGCAAAGGGTTGGTCAAATTATGCACCAAATGTGGATTTATTACTGGATTAGGTGAAAATGTATTAACCAATTAATATCCCGCAATCTGAAGCTAAATATTATTGGTTGATAATTTTGGACATTTAGAGTGGTTGATATAGGTCTACAAACTTCATAACTTGGCTCCATATAAGTAGCTATTTTCATTCAATTGGACACATAAGCCTTTTGGATAATGTAACAAGGTTTCAATGGAAATAGTAACAATAATAAAAAAGTAAATGTAGGTCAAAATTGATTAAATGGACTATTTTTATGTCTACTGAGTGGTTAAATCACTGGCTGAAAAGGACACAAGATGTTTGATATTTGGGGAAACATATTCCAGTCATATTCCCTTCTTGATGTTGTTATATACACCACTTATGAGTGGTTTTGTGTGCAAATGTGGGCTGTAAAGGTTATTTAATGCAACTGGGTTTTTGTAGTACAAAAGCCCCCCAGTGAATTGTAATTCATGGCGGTTTTTTGGATAAGCCTTTGGAAAGATACGTGCGAGGTATGAGCGGAGACAGCTATACAGAACCATGCGTGGCGTTTACAAGGCCCAAGGGCTGCATTTCTGCAGCTCGCAGGCCCTGGGAAATTGGACCTTCTTTTGTAGTTTCCAAAGGATCAATAAGGTCATGCTGAGGGAAAGCCAGAGGGTTTTGTCTGTATGCTCCAGGGACGGACATTCTGGGTGAGCAGATATCAGTAAATGTCTGAAAGTTCTTCCGCATGTAAAGAATGATAAAGGTATTCTAAATAAATAATGCTGGAAAATGCAGATCATGGTAAGTTTAAGCTAAATGTATTTGTTTGGAATATGACATGTATCGTATTTTTTAACGTTTTTTATTTCTATTCATATTTATTACGTGATATTTTTATTTCACTCGTATCAGATCAGGCAGATCATCTTCGCAATGTGGGTTCAGTAAATCGCCATCTTCTGTCTGTGGTAGCTATTTAGTCCACTGAGGACCCCACCAGAGACCTAGAGCCCCATCATGCTCTTACGCACTAATGCTAATGCTACTCCTGAAGTAACAGACGGAAACATGTGACAGCAGATGTACCACCTGCGATTGCTGGTATGGAAAAGTTAGAGAATATACAGAATTGAGTTGATTCAGTGACAGTTAGTACTTAAGTTTGAGGTTGTCTGTACAGCACTATTTCTTTAATGTATATGAGGATAAAAAAGCTACTGGCATTTGAAACAAAGAAAATATACAATCATATATAATTACTTACATTTATCGTGTAATATCTAATGTACAATCTCATATACAGTACACATTTCTTATTATTATGGCATTAATATCATTTATATTCAGAGCTTTAGACTCAAGGAAACACTATCCTTTACATGGAATTTCTGACTATGGTCGTCATCTAATGGAAAAATGTGATTCTTGCCAGCAGTCCTCGGCACATCCCTCTCTCCGAGCCGGATAAATCCAGATGTGCTGTACAGCAGGTTCTTGGGTCCGGGGGCTGTACTGTAATTCCATCGCCAGGCGCTGTTTGCAGGCTCTGGCCATCCTTATGGCCCAGCATCCTGACTGTAACGGAGATCGCCTTCCCCATGCTGCCCATCATGGTGCAAAGAGACAATGGCTCAGTCACTCTGTCCCCTTCCGTCAGATCGCAGGGGGTCGCAGGCTGCTCATCCCCCCCCCTTACCTCCTCATGTTAGCTTAAGCATGAGAAATGTCTTAGAATACAACACTGTACAAAAGTATCAGGCAGGCAAAGAAATTCATGTTTAAATGATCCTCATATGTTTTCTGTCTGTCAAAATGTGTCCGTTTCGCCATTACAAAACCTCTCCTAATGTCAACCAAGTATTTGCAGCGGTTGTCCAATACCCCCATGCATTTTTTGACTCGAACACTACCACACCATGTTTGGCTAATCAATGCCTTATTGAGTTATTTGACTATTTATTTTAATTAATTAGGAGAGCTGGAGGTGAAATTTAACAAATCCATAGAATGGCCAGGTTGTGCTACTGCATATCTTACGTATGTTCTAATGTTGAATTGTTTTTTTATCAGCAAATATACACTTACTATCCAGACAAATAGTTTAAAATATTGTCTGTACCAAAGACTTTTACAATACTATATGTCTGCTTATTTGACTCGTTTCAGAATGCGATTAATCTTGAGTATTTGCTACGATCCATATCATGTGAAAGTTTCAGAAGGGTTTGTCAATGAGATAATGGATTTTTTTCTGGTGAAGTTCTATCCCTTAGCAAGGAATTTCTTACTATGTTTGTCATCTGATGGAAAAATAGCATTCGTGCCAAAAGTTCTCAGAAACATGTTTAAATCCAAGCAGGATACATCCAGATGTCTTTTTAACAAAGGTACTTCATGCTTAGTGATTTTAATATTATTAAAAATTCTTAGGAAAATGCTTTAACAGTGTGGAGCACATGAAAAATGTTTATGGAAACCTTGTTCTCCCCTGCTGAGATATGGGCATTGTGTGATTTGTACAGCCACCGGACAGAACCGTGATAAGGGTTAAACAGTCAACGGATGTTAAGGATCAGTGTCCCTGACATGCTTTGAAGGGGCTTGTGCTGAAAGAGTTTTGCTTCCAGGATATTTAGTAGGTGATGGAGAAAAAAATGAGCAAAACATTGTTTCCAAGTCCCACTCCAGCCATTAGCATGACTGATGCTGTATCAAGTTTCAGGAATCGAAAATTTAAGAATTCTCAAGTGTGAGGCCCA
The DNA here is from genome assembly GCF_048594095.1 of Paramormyrops kingsleyae. NCBI lineage: Eukaryota > Metazoa > Chordata > Actinopteri > Osteoglossiformes > Mormyridae > Paramormyrops > Paramormyrops kingsleyae. Next base: position 33,461,219 of record NC_132799.1, read on the forward strand.
ATTTCAGTGTTGGCTTTTCAGTAATACTGCCATCCCACGGAGACTCAAGGCTGTCGGATGAGGGAATCTTTGTTTTCTTGCTGCACAGCTTATTAGGGTGACGTATTTCTGTCCACCCATACTGTAGACAAGTGTGTGAGGTGACAGATGAGACAGAAACAGGAAGTCCTCAAGGTCAAGGCACTTTGATGCATTGAAAACTGATTGAGACTGTAATGTGCCGAGACACTTATTGTTTTTGTGATGGACTGGCATTCTGTCCAGGGTGTCCCCTGCCCTGTGCATTCTGGGATAGGTTCCAGGTTCTCTGTGACCTTGTACTGGATAAGAGCTTGTGAAGGATGGATAAATGTAAAACTTTTGTTGGTTCATTTGTCTTGAGTATTAGTTCTGCATAAACTGAAAGCTTGAAACATAACCAGTATTTATGGAAATAAATGTTAATAAAATACATTAAACATGAACAAAAAGTACAAATAAGTTTTGTGTACCATTAGGAACACTTTACCCCTAACCATAGAAACAAAACATCTTCAATCACTGCATCATTCCCATAAATGATTTCATATAACATTTTTATACATCCATTTTCTGTACCTCCCTGTCCTGTGCCGAGTCGACTTCATTTTAAAAATTAATGTGCATGTATGTTTATTAGCACTGTCAGACTGCAAGCACCCAAAAACATTTATGATAAAAATATGAATTTGGAAATTTGAACTTGCTGAATATCAGTGAACTGGAAAATGCAGATCACTCTCAAAACACTGAATGTCAATATACTACATAATTAAGGAAATACCGCATATAGGAGAATAGCTTTGGACTGAACGCAGATTTGGCCACACTGAGTTTTTCTTTCAGAATAACAATGACCAGAGAGGAGGAAAGAATGTTCTGTCTCGGGGTCACCCGTGGTATTCAGTATTCCATTTTATGCAGTCCTAAAGTTTCTCGGATTTTGGAATTCTTTCCAGAAATCCAGGATCGATGAAAGCATATATCAAAGCAAGATTCTTTCCCCTTAATATAAATGTTTCTGTCACGCAGTTCTGGCCAAACGCTCTCTGGCTGCGCTTTATTCTGCCATCTCAGTTGCCTTCCAGGTCTTGGGTTATTGATTGCCATGGAGTTTGCCCAGTCATGTGAATGGAAAAAGCTTTGAATTTGGTATAAAGAGAGCTGACCTCATGTAACTGCCTGCACCTGAAAAGCCATCACATTTGCAGTGGGAGACTCAGATGTCTCTGACCATACTGCATTTGCAGTGGGTCTCTGGTCAGATGTATCTGACTGCACTGGAGAACACTCCATGCTATTGGTAATGCGATCAGAAATATTTTCAAATCTAAGTTAATCTTCTGATTAATTAAAAAGGAATTGAAATCGATTGTTAAATGCGAAAAAACACCCAGCATGAGACAAGAAAGGTCATAGATTAAAAATGCAATTTAATAAAGAGGTTTCACATTTGCTTTTAGTCACTGAAGATGATACTCATTTTGTGTCCAGTGCAAAAGATGAGACAACTGTGCATTGTTCCACCATTAGTAAAATAGTGTTTATAGTAATCATACCAGTATAATAGCAGTAATATTAGTAACTCTTATTACAGCCTCCAATCAGTACTTATATTGTAGTATAGATGTTACTGTTCATGTATTGCAGCAAAGGATATTAAGTTCTACTTATGTCGTGTTGTGCAATGTTACACAATGATTACATTATCGTGAGTCGTTTGCATTGTAGTGTTTTACAGTATGTCTACCTTTGTAATGTTTTATAATGGATCACATGCACATAGCTGTTTATAAGAAGCCAATAGAGTGAGGTGATGTAGTGCTGCTGTCAGAGGCGGCTGCCCTCCTCCCTCCATCCCCGCAGTCCAGCTTCTGTGACCCTGACACAGTGTAGTGTGAGTTAAAGGTGAACGCTGTACTGTGTGAGTTAAAGGTGAACGCTGTACTGTGTGAGTTAAAGGTGAACGCTGTACTGTGTGAGTTAAAGGTGAATGCTGTACTGTGTGAGTTAAAGGTGAATGCTGTACTGTGTGAGTTAAAGGTGAATGCTGTACTGTGTGAGTTAAAGGTGAATGCTGTACTGTGTGAGTTAAAGGTGAATGCTGTACTGTGTGAGTTAAAGGTGAATGCTGGAGGTATGTCTGCAGTACTTCACTGGGCCTCATTGAGTGGAAATGGTCTGGTTTGGCGCCGTCCAGAGATGCCAGTTTCTGCATCTGCATACCGGCTTCTATGAGATGCCCATAGATATCGATGCACACGTCAAATCCATACCACAGTCTAGTGCCTGTTTGTATAGCCCTTGATGTAGCGTAGCTACCTGCAGAGCCTAACCTACAGCAAGATGTCCAATGACAATTCATTCAGCAAATGAACATGGATTGCAGCTATATTTAAGAGGCACAGAGCTGTAGGCTAGCTGTAAATTACTTTCAATAAAAGTATGTTCCTTTGACCTGAACTCCTTCTAGGTTCAGCGTGAAATTTAGTGGGATTTTTGGCTGTTTACCTACTAGAATGATATAGTCAAAATTTCTCAGGAATATTCCTATAAAATGTATAAATTATGTATGGAATTATTTCTTTGCCCAGTGAAGGTTGATGGGATTTTTTTTTTAAACTCATTATAGGTGAGAGAATGTCACAAACTTTAAAAAAGGCTTCACCAAAATCACCATTAGAGTAAACAGGGTTTTTAAACAAATAACCCCCCGCTTAATAAACAACGTTTATTATCTCTGCCCCCGCCACCCGTGTCAACTAGTTTGTTGCGCCAAAAAAATGTGGGTGATGAAGTTAAGCCAGTTGACAACCACTGACATAAAAAAACAATAACAAAAATCACATGATGTAAGAAATGTGGCTATTTATAGAATAAAGGAAATGAAGAAGTGCATTTTGGTGAATGTCATGCATCCTGTAGCCAAAACATGAAAATGTCTTGGAGGATATTGCTAACTGCAACTGTGCTAACATAATGTTCCAATAATACATGAATTATTCTTCCTTTTATAGGCCACTAGAACATAACCACATCCGCATATGACATCTCTGTATTTCTTCACAATAAAATTTTTATAAGTAAGCTTACTCAGCTGTAATGTCCTCCAGCTTTGGATCTCACCAGAAATCAGAAAGGTGGTTTGTATGCTTCTGAAACGCCCATCAGAAATAGCTTCCGCCTCCCACCGGTCCATCTGGATCCTATTTGCTTAGGGGAACCTGCCATAAATAAACCGCATCACACACAGGGTGGTCATGTGGTCTTAACTAAAGTGGGGAATGAGCTCTGACAGTAGCTGTGTCATTGCTGATGACGGTCATAGGGCCAGGGTTCAGAAGACCACCCAGAAGCTGGTTTACTGTCAGAGTTGGGGAAGTTACTCACAAAAGTAATACAAGACAGAAAGTACAAATCCAGACCAAAGTTTTGTTTCAACCAACCAGTTGAGCATAATGAGTCACAGTCACAGAGTACTCAACTGGTTGGTTGAAATAAAACCCTGGTCTGGATTTTTACTTTCTGGACCTGAACTTTCCACCTCTATCTTTAATTCATTATAATTATTCATTAACTTCCCCAACACTGTCTTCTGTGTCCAAATGCACAAAATACACGTAAAATTTAGTTTAATTCTTTGTTAATTTACTAATATATTTTTTTTATTGAGGTCACCGCAGAATACGCCCAATCTCGTATTTGTGCAAGCTATCTTATCTCACTGCAGCTGTATAATATAAAACAACACCAATTCTTGGCAAAATGTAAGAGCACAGACTATAGACATCAACTGTACGAGCACAAACAAGATGATTACTAGGACAGAGACTGACTAAACTTTGATACTGTGAACAGACTTGCCAAAACTTCTTAGTGCTCCTGGAACTATGACTGAGAAGCCTTTCCAACTTCAGACAATAATTACATTGGATTTCACAATAAAACACAAGGAGATTATGTTAAATATTTACTTGAGCATTTATGTGAATTCTTTTTTGTATCTACATTTGATTTTTATGTAATTTTCTTCGTGTGGGTTTGCATGAGTGTGTGAGAAAAGAGGACCATGAGAAAATGAGTGATATACCAACAACGAGAAAACTGTATGATCCATTCGGTTTACCATAAACTTTGATGTTGCCTTGTGAACATGATTATCACATGCTGTCTATTAGAAACAAGAATCAACACTGTTTGATATTTTTATCAAGGGTTTACTGTCAGATATGACCTTTAAAAAAAATCACAGTAATTGTTGCTTTTGTTATGTCGAAATAATATTGTAGAAACTGCAATTGTACAACAAAGTGTCTGTTTGCACAGGTACATATTAACTGCACCTTTTCCAGATTTAATACTGGGTAAATAATAACTATATCCCTTGGGCTGATACATAAATTGTAGCAACATTTTCTAAACTTAGTTTACCTAAATCTAGTTTACAGTATCTTCGGTTTTCATAATATCCTTATTGGACTGATTTTTATTTAATGAATTTGTATATTTTGCATTCACACATTTTGCATATAAGACTGAAACGATTTTTCAAATAAATATTTTTACATTGAACTGGATGTACTGGCATCCAGTTGAGGGTACACTGCTTGTGACCAGTGCAGGGTTTTACCAGTGCATGTTCCTCAGCCTGACCTGAACCACACTGTGCTTGAAAAAGGGGTCATTCAGTGCCGTTAAAGGCAGGTACTCAGGCCCCCCCCCCCAGCTTCCCCCCTCTGCATGTACCTGGACTTGTGCTGCCTGGGATTGGGCCCTGCCCCACTACACCCCTGTCATTAATGTGCATTTGGGGAACGTTAATAATGTTACGGACATGTAAATGAATGAAAATCTCATGCCAGCCAGTTTGGTGACACTATTTCAGTTAACAGACAGATAAATTCTACTTTTTTGCCTCTGGACCCAAACCTTCGCAGTGAGAGTGATGTTACACTTTTAGCTCAAGTCCTATGGGTTTTAAAGAATATTGTAGCTTGGGAGGTACAAAACAGGATTTTGACCCAATAGTTTTATGTGCAGCAGCATAAACAGGCTAACCCAGAAACAAGATACATCAGCTGTTCAATGGAAACAGTGCTAACAATTTAAACCAGTACTATGAGGTCCTGTCATTAAATGAACTGTAAATCACACTGCTGCTTACAGCCCCACTTACGCAAAGTCAGGTCCCAGAAAATAGGTCTTCACAGAAGCCAATGATCTCTATATTGCCATAGAGTCACTGAATAGAATGTTAACAAGAACAGACTTAACGACCCCTGCTATAAAATATATATGTATGAATTTCTAACTTTTTCCAAAGGGGGTTTCATTGTGCTTATTATTACTGAGAGATCTTTCACAGTTTCCAGATTGTAACTTGGACCTGCTACCTATTGACAGCTCTCGATGGAGACATAATGATGTCAGAGTGAGTTTAAGGCGGGGGCGGCCATGTTTAATTCCACACCATGTCCTGTAACTGCAGATGTTCTGAAACACAGTGGGCCGCTTTGAAGACCTGCCTTCCAGGTTTAGCACGTTTCATCTCTACCCAAAGGCTGAGTGTTGACAAGCCCCACTGTGTAACACATGGGTTTTCTCCTTTTTTTCTTCAACCAGTCCACAGTTTCTAAGGAATGTTCTCTTTGTGAACATGCACATTTCCAGAAGCAAAGGCGACCAGTTCAGGATGGGCTCTTGCACTCTTTGTGAGCCAGGGACCAGTAGGTCGTGCCATCATACCACATGAGGCCCTGTAATCGCAGCTTAAATATCACCACGCTTCAGCATGTGGTCTTAATTAAACTTCAAACCAGTTTCACACCCATCTGTTCTTCAGGTGAAGCCTGTATTTAAAAAAGTAATAAAATGCCAGAGAGCAGAGAAGATGAAAAGCCTGTTCCAATGTTCTTCCTGTGGAATCCAGACACACTCCTGCCCATTTTTCTGCTAACTCCAGGGTCAGCAAGTCTGTTCACTTTATTCCATGCCAGATAATCCAAGTTCAGGCGGAACATGGAAGGGAGATCTGAGGCTGATTTGATGTAAAGGGCATGCAAGATGGCGTGGCTGGGAGCAGACGCTGTTGTTGCTACTGCACAGACCCTGGAAAGTGTGAAATGGGGCACTGAGCAAATCACTAGGACAAAACTGCCCACCCTGCAGTACATCTATATCCAACAATGTTCATCCAGGGCATCTAGTATTATCAAAGCCACTCAGTAGCCACAACATAAACTGTCCCAGGGGCTGCACTCAGGTCGGACTGAAAGGCTGAGGAGAAGCTGCGATCCCCAGCACAGTAGGATCATTAACACCACTGATTACAATAACCCATAACTACAACCTCAACAATTTTCTTCTAACTTTACTTTTTATATATTTCTGCATTTTTAGTAATTATTCAGTTAACTTTTATATTTTTTTTCTCCTTCTACCTTTCTACGTTTGTTGCACTGTCTGGAGTAGCGGAACTTTCGTTTCACTGCTATATACCAGTACTTTCATATATGTGACACATAAAAATCTCAAATCTTGCAGCCCTTATCTTAATTGTGAGGTTTCACCTGTTATTTCACCTTACAGAAAAATTTTAAGCATTAATTTGTGGTGTTAAGGCTTTGATGCCCCAGCAAAACTCAAATAAAGCTTGGCTTACTTATGAAGTCGAGCAGACTTAGAATTTGGTTTGGCTTAGCCATGGATTCACCTGCAATTCTGTGCTTGCTTTCTCTTCAGTTTTGCAATAACAAAAGTTCACTTTGTTATTTCATAGCACAGTCCTGGGAATAAAACAGTGCCGAATAATGCTGTAAGTTGCTACATTCCAGAACAACTTGGATCTTTTATCTATGGCATATTACCTATTGACGTCTCTCCATGGAAGCCATAAAGTCCAATCAGATTAATGGTGTATGTCTTATGCAATGCATAAACAAACCTGAAGGGGGAGACATTTCCCAGATATAAGACGTGCATAGAATGGCCCCTCAACTTCTGCTAGTCCTTCACCTTAATTATGCTGTACATTAGCCAAGATTCCCAGCTTTAAAGAAATCAGAAACAATAAATAAACTGAATGTAACACCATTAAGAGTTTCAAGATTGTTCTCATCATTTCTCTTGACAAAATGCTGCTGTTTGACTCTTTTAGTAAGGTTGATGTGTTTTGTCCAATTAAATTCTTCCCTCACACCCCCTTACACTCCTAAACTCAAGCTGATTGACCCCCTGCTATCATGTACCATGCTTCAGATAAAATCAATTCTGCCATTTGTGTATTGCATCGCCAGATGGAGCACATATGAACACAGCATGAAGAATGCACTTTTTCACTCTTTGGGAATATAATTCAGACACAACGAGAAACACTACACTCATCCGTGAATTCACGTGCAAACAGAGAGTCAGATGAGCTTCATTTTGAATGTAAAAGCTGTATGATCATGACCAATGCCATTTTCCAGAGGCATGAGTCTATTCAAGGAAGCATTTTGCTGGACAGAGTGCCCCTCAAAGGATACTTACACAGATTCAGTTACAAAAATAGCATTTTAGAAATTCCAGTTAATCTAACTGTCAGTCTTTGAACTGCAAGAGGAAACTATAGTACCCAGAGGAATCTCATGCAACACAGCAAAGAGTGCGGGCACCCCCCCAGTCAGGAGGCAGGATTCAAACCCCCAACCCTGGAGGTATGAGCTAGCAGAGCTACTTCATCTACCAATGAACAAGTGAATAAATTACCCTATAATGTCAATTCCCCGATACTGGTGATAGTTCACATTAAAAATACATATATAGACGCTCCCCAGGTTACAATGGTCCATGTTACGATATCTTCACTTTAAGTGGTTATTCCAATTCCATTCTGTTTTTCACTTTCACTTTCAGTACATTATTCAATAAATTACATCAGATATTCTGCATTTTATTATAAAATAGGCTCTATATTAATGATTTTGCCCAACTGGAGGCTAATGTAAGTGTTCTAAGCATGTTTAAGGTAGGCTAGGCTAGGCTATGACGTTTGTTATGTTAGGTGTTCTGTATTAAAATGCATTTTCACCTTACAATAGGTTTATCGGAACATAACCCTATCGTAACTCGATGAGTGTCTGTAATCCTTAAATTAAAATAGTCAAGCAACTATGTACTGTAGAAAAAGCCAGAACATTTAAAGTTAAAAACAGAAGCTTTTTAAAGTCATTCTCTGGAATATGCCTCATCAGGACTGCATCACAGTTGAATTGGTAAAATGTGTTGCGTGCAAAACCACGTCAATATTGGTGGTGTTGAGGGGGTGGGCTTCGGGCAGGGGGGTCTGGGGTTTAGGGTAAACGGCAGCTTTGCTGACAGGTACCTGAGATGCAGCCAAAAGGAACCAGTGGCCAGTATCCCCCTCCCCAGCAAACGGGGATGCCAGCTGGAGCAGATGGCTGCCCGTTTGGACGTAGCTTTGCCTAAGGAGCCGTGTTTGGCCCCTGCTGTCTTCTGGCATACAAGGGGAGCCTCTCTGCTTGACCCCTTCACTGTCCAAGGCGCCAGGCTAGAGTGGAGGCCAGACATGATGAACGGAGATGACAGGACTGTCACAGCCCCCCTAAAGATGGCTGTTGATTCAACCATGCGATAGGTTACTGAGGGCTAATTTGAATACGTAAATAAGCCCCGACGCCAAGAACTTCAGTCTTCTGACTTGGGTTAGATAGACGGGAGGAGTGACGCTGGCAGAAGCCACGGCTGTGCCTGGCAAATCGCTTGTGGGAAGGAGGACCCACCCAAAACCCTCCTGTCCAGCTTGGTATAAAGATTCAATTAAGGCCACAATATCCCAGTGAGAATCTGCATCACAGACAGTAACCAGATGGCTTCAGCTAGACAGCAGTCTTCTCAGAGCGCGTTGACAGCAAACTGAAATGTTTGCCGCTCCGTCATGAAAGGGTTTAAGCAAACCCTTTCATGGCTATATTTCCATGGTACTGGATCCATCCATAATCATTTGATTTGGTCTATTTGAGCTAACGTTGCTTAACCAGTGTGGATAACCTGTAATCCCAATTCAATGCAATGTTATAAAAAATACTCAATATTTAATACTAATAGTATATGTTGGCAGATCTTGTATTTTTCAAGACTTTTGTTCTGATAACAAAAATTAGCAACAGACTCATAATATTGTCAATAAAATGCATAATAGAGTTAGGGTTAGTGACACAGGTCAAAGTGGCTGAGCCATCACAACATTTGTCACAAACGCCGACATCCTGAGGGCTTATGTTATTTATTTAAACAAAACCTTGCTTCTGGAGAATCTGGAACCGTGCATGGTTACAGGTCGTAACCTCATTTTAACGATTCTGACTCTGTCTGAGAGTCCTCTGAGAAATGAAAAGGAACTCTAGTGACATCAGCAATTAGTTGGTCATCCTAGACCCCGTGATGATCGTCAAGAGCCCTTCCATTCATTTGCCATGGGTGAGTCCGCCTCCATAGCAGTCGCATGTGGGGTCTCTGTCTTTGAACAGCAGTGAGCATCCTACATGATGCAGAGTAGGACCACTCTCCACCAATGGAGAATAAGGGGTATTTACCAGCCTATGTCCCACTGTCAACACTTAAAAGGTGCAGATGACTGGAGAGTAGTATCCCTCATATGATCTGTCTTCACTGGTGCTCAGTGGAACCTGAAACTGTAATTAATCATACTACAGAAAAGAAGGGTGAGATTAAACAGTGACATGAAAATTGAGACATTAAAGCCCATTGTGGGGGGGGGGGGGGGGGGGGGATTACTACGTGCCGTCGATCAATGATTTAAAGAAAGCCTCAATCGAAGCCCCATTTCTCCCATCTCTAGTCCTAAGGCAGGTTTCTACATGGATGCTTCTCAGTTTAGCTAATCAAGGCAATAGGCATAATCCCACGCTTTCACCAAGTGTTTGACCGATTAATTATGAACTCTAAGTTTGGCAGCTCAGTAATTTCTCTCTTACATGGTGGGTCTGAATGCAGAATATAATGAATGATGTGTACATCAGACTTGTAGTCTATGTCTGCTTTGACTTAGATGGGAACAACTGTTCTCATTTTTCTGAAGGCAAGCAGACCCCCGAACTGTGTGGACCACTGACAGAATGGGCTTCCCCCAACAGACTTATCAGCTTGTCAGACCTCTTCATGGGACACCTGAAGCTAAGCAGATCTGGCCTTAGACAGCAGTTGTATTGGAGACATCCTGAGGGCAAAGATGTGGCTGGGAGACGTCTATGAATCTGTAATGAGACTGTCTGGCCGAAACACCAACAGCAATGCCTCAGAAAGTTAAAGACGTGCATTGTGGATGATGCTGTCCTGTCCTTACTTTAACCTTTGCAATATCATAGTGATGCTTTTCACTCTTCTATACCTCTGTTCACATAATAACCCAGAGGCTTACCTCATTTCTTTGGGAAAATCTAGCTTTTTTGCCCTTATTTTGTCATACAATATGCATGCATAGATTTGGTGGTGGTTTGGTGAAATCTATTATATGTTCTAGCCATACGCAGAATAAAATAAAGAAAAGAATAAAGCAAGATGCATGTTTGAAAATTCTTGGGTATTTAAAATTAAACGCACACACTAATGTACAATGTAGGCCTACATACTGTAGCTTGACTAGTTTACCTAAATATAATACAAGACTGACACAATACCTGTTCCCGTACTATATAGCATTGCCATTCATTTTAAAAATTGAAGCTTCATTTACATAGTTATTGGTGCTATGCAAATATATGCAAATTATAGTATGCACTGTCGTCATTCCTTCACAGTTGCGTTATTTTAATTTGTGCTTGTTTATTAAATATTATTGTTTTAAATTAAACACATCTGGACGGAGAAAGCTTCAATAACGGGGACTCACGCTACTTGTTAGGGATTCAGGTCCATTCCCGGCGTGCACGCCAGATGCAGATGGGGCGGGTACAGTCACAAACGCCGGGGTGGGGGGGACCGGGGGGGCTCCAGCGAGCGCACCCAGGAGTCGCTCTGGGCAGGGCACTCTCCCCGCCGCCGAAACGCACCTCTCCGAAGCCGCCGCAAATCAAAATGGGTTAGAGAGGAATGATGCGTGGATTATAAATTCAGACTGATCTGAGAGGATGTGGACTAGGGATTTGCGGGCGCACAAAGACAAGGGAGAATAGTGAAAGGATTGCCACGGAGGAAACTGGACATACAGTTTCCCATTTACTTACTTTTCTTCCGTTTTCTTTTTCTTTTCTGAGAAATGATTGCAGAGCTGGTGTCAAGCGCAGTGGCTTTGGTCATCTATCTTAACACCTTGGGCGCTGATTTTTGCTACGATGACAGGTACGGAATTGCTCAGTCTTTATTATGGTATTCTGCACCTCATCGGTGATTGACTTGCGTCACGTTGAAAACACTCATAATAAAGTGCAGCTGCATGGGCGTCGTTAGGTCCGATCCCACGGGGCTATATCCCAGAACATTTTAAGCCGAGTATTTTAGCCCCGATGTCCAGCTTCCTTCAATATAAAAAAAAGTCAAGCCCCAGGTAAACTTGACTTAGCCCCTGATTTATTCAATAGTTGATTTAGTAGATTTAAAACTTATAAATCATATCTACTTTTACCGTACATCCTGATTTAACCTGTTTAATTAATGCATTTAATTGGCTTGACTATAATTCGTAACTTCATATGAATGACATCAATCGTGTAGTGTATGAATTAGTTATAAGCTAGTACAGTGTATACACCATCCATAATGATATACCAATAGTTGTTGGCTAAAGTAAAAGATTTATTTAGCTGAAAAGGATCATGCATTTATTTTCGTACGACACTCATTGATCCAGTAGGCTATGTTTTTTTTTTTTTGTAAGTATTTATACAGAAGTAAAAAAAATTTGAAGCAGGTCAAGCTAAGGACCACAAGACAGGATGCAGTGTTTTCCTGCTGAGATCTGAACTTTTAACCGTTTGGCCAGTTTCTTAACTGCTACACAATCCTTGTTTGAGACAAGAGTATCTATTACCGTATTTGCATGAGCTTTATGAATGTAATACACACACTACTCCACTGTTCTTGGAGATAATATAAAATGTCTTTTGTCTGATTTTTTTTTTTTTTTTTTACATTTGTTTAAAGTTTTTTAAAGAATAATAGATATGTTTTAACTACGCCTAGTTCGAATTGGACAGTAGTGAATTAATTGTACTTTTGTAATGGCTTTATTGCGTGCCTTCTCACAATTAAAATTATCGCTCATTAAAAAAATAAATAACTGAATGACACTTAGTCTGCTAACAACGTATTAGCCTTTCAAATTGGATGATGACTGCATGCAGACTTTTAAGATCTTAGAGAGCGTATATTAAATGTAACATCTTTATCGGCTGACCTAAAAATATGGAATAATAATGGCAAATTAAATAAAGATTTGTTTTTTATTCTACGGGTAAATAGTTACTCTTAAAATTGAGGCTGGGTGGCGTGGTGGTTCAGCGGATACCCTCAGGATTAAGGGTTTAAATCTCACTGCCGTGTACAGTATACCGCACTGTGCCCTTACCACCTGAATCACGTGACTGACCACCTGTTGCCGTTACCACCCGCGTCACGTGACACACCACCTTTTGCCCTTACCACCTAAGTTATGTGACTAACCAGGTGTCATGCTACTGGATTAAGTTTATAGGTTTTATTACAGTTTAAAGTAATTTTGTTTATTAAATGGTGACAAAATCCATAAAGGACGTAACATTACATAGGTCTCTGGTACTAGAAAAAAACACACAACATGATTTTTACAGAACCCTGTAACACAAGTTTTTTTTTTTTTTTAATCGACTACTGTTTTTTTAACTGTTTTAATTTTTATTTCTAAGAATGCTTAAAGTTACCTGCCAGTTCTGTACCTTTCATAAACTAACATAATTAACACACACAGAAGTTTGTACTCATATCTTTACAGGGACTGTCCATCCATTTCTATGGAAAAAAACCCTAATCCCAACAATGACAACCTTAACCCCTACCCATCCCTAACTATAACCATAACTAACCAAACAAGATACAAGTCTTTTGGCATTTTTAGTTTTTTAATTGCAGTCATAAATTTTTACAAAATCAAGTTTGGGGACCCAAGAAACTGATCAAAACAATGTTAAAATAACAGTGCGGACACTTGGTCCCCACAATATAATATAAACATAACCCACACACACACACACTCACCAGCATAATCATTCACCATGAGCAATCTTGAGAAAGAATTGAGAAAGAAGAACTTAGGAAAAACCAGCAAACTCCACAAACAAAGGACCTGGGGAGGGAATCGAAACCTCATCAGCTGGAGATGTGAGGCCACGTTGCTACCCAACCCTATGTGTATGCCCTATATATTGCTGGAGCAGTTTTTGTTTACACAACATTTGCTTCTTCAAAGCATCCAGGGAATTTTATATGACCGTTTATGGTGTAAGTGAAACAATGAACACCGAGCAATGCTGGCCCCTGCATTCATCATCGTTGACTGCTGAAGAGACGGACACATTAATAAAAAACATTGGTGACACACATGTCTGTTAGCTGTGGCATCTGAATGTTTTTTTGCATTTAGTAATTTTGTTAATCTTGTTCTCAAAAGTACTTTGACGTGCCTTCTGTTAAAAACACTGGGTACACCCAGCTGTACATCATGTGTTTAATGTGAACCAGAGGAGCCAAGCTACGTCTAATGAAAGAGTAGAGCTGCGAGTGGCTATATTATGGACAATCCTTTGCAACTCTTAAGTAACACCAAAGAAGTTCAGTCTGAAGTATTCAGCCCTCAAACAGATTTTAGCACATCTGATGGCTTCATTAAAGAGTACAAAAGAGAAAGCATGAACAAGAATGAGATCAAGGTTGCATCTTCTGACAATTCTGGTGTTCAGCATTATTTGTACAACAGTTCCTTCTGTGGCACACATTCTCAGCAGGGGACCTCAAAGGTTCAGCTATTGATATTTTATGGAATATAAAGCTTTTGATTAAAACAAAAGAAATTGCATAAAATGACGGCCGTCTGTTGGGCCGTTAGGTGGTTTCCTCAGGAGTCCGATCAGGAGGGGAAGTTCTCAGGTTTTAATTCCATGAAAGTTAATTGAAACAAGTTTCACATATGAGATATTTGAGCATCCATACATCTTACCTATCCATGCATCTTCCATAAATGCTTTGCACACACACACACACACACACACGTACAGACACACAAACATGCACACACTCAGATTCAAGCTCCCAACACTGAAAATAAGAGACCACTGTACCTTTTTCACATTCTACACTTAATTAACCTTGGAATCTTAACACAGAGATGAAATGAAAAGATATTAAAGAAGACAGAATTGACGCTTAATGCTTTAGACAAGATTTGAGTTCTTGCATCATTCTCAGAATTTTGCCCGGAATCATTTAATTGGGCTCATTTAAGCTGAAAATGGGAGCAGACTAGGAGTCTAATTTGGAAGGATAACATAAATTGATGGATATAATCTTGATCTGGGCTTTGGCTCTCTTCCTCCTAATGGGATTACCATTAAACAGGCATGTCTTAATAGGCAACTCTGGGGACTAGACCCAGTTTACTTAGAAAAACAGAGATAGGAATAGTTTGCTACACTGTGACACCTTCGTGGCTGCATTTACTCTGCTGTTTGTGGAATTTTGGAAGCCAGTGATGACCTTCATTGGATTATAGTGATGAATGGTGTTGTTTTTCTATGAGCCTCTAGCATACAGAACAAAAAATGGAAACAATGAAAAACAGGATTTGTTGTTGTTCCATTGATCTGCCCTAAAACCTCCAGATGGAATTCATCTAGTCAGTCTGTGGTGACCAGCACTCTTACTGTGTAGTAGTTAGTATGAAGTAGGCTAATTTACTTGTCTGCTCTGCAGTTGTCCCTGATGCTGATTATAATCCTCATGCTTTGTCTCATGACAGCTCCGGCCCATTATTATACATATATTATATCAGATAATATGATGTAAAGAGTAATTAATGACTGCACAATAAACCTTGAGCAGGAATAAAAATCAAAGCTCAAATCAAACACCTGCTTTTCTGTGTCTGTAAGAAGCCAGGAATTTTCAGTATTAATTTTTCCGATTCTCATACTGTTACAGCTGACAGGAAATCACAGAATATGTTTTGCCTTGGGCTGAATTATAGTCATAAAAAACATGTTAAAGTCATTCTGTCAAGATAAAAAATAAGCGTGTGCTGTACTTAATAAAAGCAGCCTTTTGTCCCTATAGTTTTATTTGTTGTAACAGGAAGTCCCACACTTTCACACTTATCTTCCCAAAAAGTCAATGATGGCAGCAGTAAGTCCCCATTCCAGGGACTCATCTGGAATTTTCATCTGACACTGTTTATGGCTTCAGAGTGACCAAATCATCACTGCATTAAAAAGTTACATCTGAATACACGTCAATGCCTGCATGGATGTGAGGAGGGTGAAACAATGAAACCTGAAGTGTCATTCATTTGTTGTTTACTCTTCTGCATGTGCCAGTCAAACGTTTGGACACGCCAAGCCACCAACAAAGAGTGATAGGGTGCGTCACATGACCTGGTCACTAAACACAGCAAATGAGTGGCCAGCATATATGAGGGAGCACCTTCAGGACAGCTGGAAAAGCATCCCAGGACACCACCTTATGAAAATGACTTAGAGGAGAAAGTAGGATCAGCCAGTTACAGGAGCAATTGGGGTTAAGGGCCATGATCAGAGACCAAATGGTGTGATCATTCTGCCGACCATGGGATTTGACCCGGTAACCTTCTCAGTCCCAACTCACAGAGCTGCCCCCCCCCCCCCACATTTTTTTATATGCTTTTGGTCAGTGGATAATTCCATATATGTTATTTTATAGTTCTGATGTCTTTAGAATTATTATAAAATGTAGATAATAGTACAAATAAACCTTTCTGTGGGTATGTGTATCCAAAGTTTCGACTGGTACTGTATGTATTATCTGGTGAAATGATAATTAGTACAGCGTCATAATTTCCTGGAAATGGCATTAAAATATGCTGCTGGTTTTAAATGGTAAGAAAGCTGATGCTGAAAGTTACCGTGAAGCAGCATTTGTGAGCTGAAAATGAACTGAAGCCTTGCCATGAATTTACGAGAGAGCAATGAGGGGAATTCTTTCCACCTTCCAGGATAAGTGAAAACATTTTTATATTAGAGCATCCCACGAAGACGGTTAATTCAGAATACACTACTGCCAAATTAAATACTGCTAATGTGTCTCCTGTGCAGACACGGAAGTTCTCGACACGATCCCAGATTTTGATAGAACACTTCAGATATTTCTTTATGACCTTTTTAACTTCTGGAAAAGCGCATGTGCAGCACTTGCTGTCATGCAAGATCTTGTTTTTAAATGCTTAAATGTTTTTATAGGCCACTGTATTTTACTGTATTTCACTGTATTTCTGATTTGATGCTTACCTAATTTTTGCATCATACTTATTTTTATCTGTTCTCTGGTTCCTGAAGTCAGGCCCACAATTCTCACCCCCAGTGTGGACTAAGCCCTCCTGCAGCACCTGGCTGCAAAGCTGTAGTCATACATAGCTAATGAAATAAAGTAAATATCCTGTTAATCCCTGTAAAAAAACGTGTAATAGTCTGTTTGTGTAGCCCATGGGAGTTTCACTTACACAAAAAATGTTCTGAGGGCGGAATGGAATATGACTGGTTCAGAGAGATAACCAATCAGATTGTACTGGAGGTGGGTCCCATCAACCAGAGGCGGGACCAAGACATCTGATTCGTTGGTCCTGCCTCCACTAGTGTTTGTGCAGGGTTTGTCCTGGATTCTGAGAACATGCATCTAGGTGAATTGGTGACTTTAAGCTGTCTGTTATTATATGAGTGTCTGATGTTTTGAAAGTCTGTCCACATACGTTCATCCCTAAACTATTTATAAATTAGAGATCCTTCCCATCAACAAATGTCTTGTGATGGTTAGAGGACATTCCAAAAAGTCCCAAAAACACTATTAAGCCTCATTAGTTCAGCTCCAATATAACGCTGCCTCTGCACACCAGACCGATACATTAAACTTTAATGAACTGTCGATTAGTTGCACATGAGGGGCTGTAGTATGTGTGATAAATACTGCATCTTTATTGAGCGTAAGGCTCTGGCTATTTAAGCACTTTTGTTAATGAAACTTGTACAAAGAAACTGTAGTCTCGTGTATGCAAGTTTCGCATTTCACGACAATTTAGTATTTCGTGATTCATATTTGCCTATCGTCTTCATGATGGCTCCCCACAAAGTGATGCATGTTTACAAATATGATTTTCTGTCTGTCATCCTAAAATTATCCTCTTAGTACATAGACTAGACTTCTCATTTATTTACAGTAATAATGCTTACAGGACCCTTGTCTGTAAGAAACAGAACAAAAAGAAACAAAGAGGAACAAACAGCAACCACAGTAAAATAATCTCAGCTGTGGGTCAAATGAGACGCCCATAACACACCATGGTCGCCTTTTGATGACATCATTTTAGCGTTTTTCGGTTATCCTTCAAAAAACATGTATTTAAAGCATGCAGTCAATGCTTATCCAATTGTCGAGTAGTTCACAGATGAAGAATTTGTTGGAGGGGGGGGCGGTAGATTTCAGTCGCCTTGTTTGACTGTGTGATCCACTGACGGCAGTAAGTCCAGACAGTGAATGAGTTTGGTTTGGCGGAACAAAATGCATTCCATAGATTATCTGTGGGCAATATGTGGAGCTAATGATTACCTTTGGATATATAACAAGTGTGTGCATTTTGATAATGTGAGACAGTTTCAGTTTTTGCATAGTTTCCAGGTTACACGAATCCGGTAATACATAACATGTATAAACATGCATAGAATAATACAAAAAATACAGCTTAAAATAGATGGCTACTTTAAAAGGCTTGCTTATTAGTTGAATACATGCGTTGCATCTTTTCCAATATGGAAAAATCTAGAATCACAGCAATGAAATTTACAGTCCACCCATGCATCCAGCCATGAATGCATCTATTCTTCTGTCTTTCAACTGCTAATCTAATTCAATATGGCTGAGTAACTGTACATTTTTTAATTAAATACATCAAAAAACACCAGAAGCCTGTTTTATATGTTGCCTCCATATTTGACGTTTTGTCTACATATGGTGAAACTGATGCAGAATAGTGAGAACAAATATTTAATTATCCCCTTTTATGGAAACAGCAGGCAAAATCTGTTTTAGTGACATTACAGCTTATCTAAATGAAAGGCATATTTGGAACAATGGATTTATAGTAAACAGGAAAGTTAAATTACATGTGTGAATGTGTGGACAGGGAGTACCACTTAATTATCAGGATTGTGTTGTATGATATTATAAAATATGTAATAACTGAACTGTGCAATTAAAGCAAACATCCATACCACTCATGAATTAAATTAAAAGGCGAGGGGAAATTGTTCACTTGCTACTGCAACTGTCGGCTGTCAGTGGCCGGGAAACGTGCTTTGGAGGGATATCAAAGAAGTCCAGTGGACAAAACACGGGTTTGCAAGCGGCCTGTTTGTGTACAATTCCATTCCATTGCTCTCTGTTCCCTGCCCGTCAAACGCAAAGCGAGTGTGAAGCGAGCCCATTCATCGATTCATTCCTGCTGTTTCGGTACCAGCGGGGTTCGAGTATAAGAAATGCCGTTTGAATAGCGGTGCATGGAAATTAATTTTGGTGACTCAAAGAGCAACCGTGTCTGTACAACCAAGTGCAGTGTTTGCACAAGACTGGGGGAACGGTTGGGTTTCAGGTTCCTGCAGAAACGTATGCAATTTGGTTTGGGGGTCAAATCGGATAAGCCACTATGTATCCAGGTTATGTGACATTCCATACTCAGGAACTCCTGGTATTCGACTTCGACAGCAAATGTATGGAGAAACCTAACGCTAATAAACTTGCTAAGAATAAGAGTGCAAAAGTTGCAGGATAGGAGGTACAAAGCACATCCATCCATGTGTCTATCCATCTTCCAATCACTTATCTCATAGAGGGTTATGTGGTGGCCTGGAGCACTCCAGTAATTCCCCAAAACACTGGATGCACAATGGAGTCTTTTGGAGTATTTTGATGATTTTTTTTTGTATGAAATTCAAACTCTCAGTTATTAAGTAGTGTAAGTATTGTTTAACAAATATTTTTTCACCCATAAGGCCAAGAAAAAAGTATCATAACAATCACGTAAATGACCTAACTTGCAGAAAATAACCCAGATTATGAACAGAGCTCTAAAACTATCTTCTAGCTACTAAAAACGCCTTCATTGGCAAATATGGACACAACATTCAACCCTTGATGGCTACATCACCAGGATCTTAATGATGTCAGAAAAACCACTTCCTGGTCCTTCATCTGAGATACCAACCTTATTCATTAAACCGGTAATGGTGAGGTAAACCAGTGCATTCCAGCTGTTGGTAATTTTTTCTAGTCACCATCTCCAGGATTTGGAAAGTGGTTGTGAAAACCCTGTATATTTTTGGAATATTGAGCTGGGATCCCATCCAGGGTGTCCCCTGTCTTGTACTCCATACTTCCTGGTGGGGGCTCCAAGCCCTGAAACAATGCCCTAGATACGCTGTTAGAAGATGGAATAATAGATGGTTGTCATTGTCAGAGAAGAGGATATTCCAATTGTTCTTTTGAATGTTGCCTCTGCTTCAATGTCACAGCAGTATCGTCTGTTGCTGTTTGTACAGCGATTGCATGAACACAAAGCTTGACTTTAGGAAAAACTTCTGGATTTAGCCGGTGGTTTTAACCACAGAGTTTAACTGGGTCACCATTGTTCCGCCATTGCTCAGGGGCTGTTTCACAGGACCTGTATGCCTTTCAGGCAAATCATAGCTGAACTCATACCGCACTATAAATCGCCACTCTCTATGTGGTCTGCTTTGATGGTGGCTTCAATGCAAAGCAGCTGCCACAGAACGAGTTCCAATGAGTTCCACTGCAGCGTCACCCTCCATTCTGGAAAAAAATGTTAAAAAATGTAATGATTTCCAGTAGTCTCCTCCCCCTTCCCCCCATCCTGGTGCTCACAATTGGCCTCAAGGTTGATTTAAATTTATATTGTATTCAGTGGATGTTCATGATCCTAGGGAAGAAAATGCAGTAATTACAGGTCGCATAGGATACTCTCACAATGAGAAAGACACCACTAAGGCTGCAGAAACAGCAGGAAGCAATGGACAGAAGACATAAACAGCAAAATGTCTTTAATTTTGTGTGGATTTTACCAACATTAAGAGTAAGCTGTAATTGTCAACTAAAAAGGAATCCTCTCATTGGCTCTGGTGGCTGGGTGAGGGGGGGTTACTGTAAACTATAGTTCTTCATTAGGTAACAGAATTGCGCCCCTTCTTACTAATCCTCAGGTCTGAAACACAAACGTTAACCTTTTGAACCTCATGCTGGGTTTCTGTTCCAGATATAGGAGGCACTGTGCTACTTCAGCAGGTTTTACCTCCGATTCATGAATTTAGTTTAAGTCCTTTCAACTATGGTGTTTTGTGAGGAATTTACATTTATTTGGGGGGGGGGGCTACCTTAAATGAAGGAGGTACCTTAAATTAAGCGCTGTATATAGGACAGCATGAAACAAAGGTCTTTGAGCCTATTTCAGTCTGTTTTCACACAGTGACAAATATATGCGACAAAAGCTTTGCTGAACAAATGCACTTATTAGGGGGCAGTTTATGCAAATTATTTTGCTGTTATTTTTAAACCCATTTTAATTTTTATTACAAAAATGAATTCATAATGTGATATTTAGCATGTTGCCTCACACCTCTGGGCCCATGGCTCTATGTACGGGAAGTTTGCATGTTCTCCCCATATTGTTGTGGGGTTTCCTCTGGGGGCTCCAGTTTCCCCCCATGGTCCAAAAACATGCTGAAGCTAACTGGACTCAACAAATTACCCATAGGTGTCCATACATGAGGGAATGGTGTGTGAGTTAATGGTGTGTGAGCGTATGGTGTGTGAGTGTATGGTGTGTGAGTGAAAGGTGTGTGAGTTAATGGTGTGTGAGCATATGGTGTGTGAGTGAATGGTGTGTGAGTGAATGGTGTTTGAGTGTATGGTGTGTGAGTGAAAGGTGTGTGAGTTAATGGTGTGTGAGCGTATGGTGTGTGAGTGAATGGTGTGTGAGTGAATGGTGTGTGAGTGTATGGTGTGTGAGTGAATGGTGTGTGAGTTAATGGTGTGTGAGCGTATGGTGTGTGAGTGACTGGTGTGTGAGTGGAAGGTGTGTGAGTGACTGGTGTGTGAGTTAATGGTGTGTGAGCGTATGGTGTGTGAGTGAATGGTGTGTGAGTGAATGGTGTGTGAGTGTATGGTGTGTGAGTGTATGGTGTGTGAGTGACTGGTGTGTGAGTGGAAGGTGTGTGAGTGACTGGTGTGTGAGTTAATGGTGTGTGAGCGTATGGTGTGTGAGTGACTGGTGTGTGAGCGTATGGTGTGTGAGTGACTGGTGTGTGAGTGGAAGGTGTGTGAGTGACTGGTGTGTGAGTTAATGGTGTGTGAGCGTATGGTGTGTGAGTGAATGGTGTGTGAGTGTATGGTGTGTGAGTGAAAGGTGTGTGAGTTAATGGTGTGTGAGCGTATGGTGTGTGAGTGAATGGTGTGTGAGTGTATGGTGTGTGACTGTGCCCTGCGATGGGTTGGTACCCCACCCTGGTTTGTTCCCTGCCTTGTGCCTATAGCCCCCAGGATATGCTCAGCCCCCAACTGCCCTGCATAGGACAAGTAGTTATAGAAAATGGATGGATAAAATGTACTTATTAACAATATTACAATTTGTAGCCTGTGCAGAATTCATTCAGAAGTGAGTGCTTTCTAAGGGGGCATGTTACAAACTTAAAACTAACTAAACGTAACTAAAACTGTATATATTTAACAGCATATTCAGGAGTACTTTCCTTTCAGAAGTTGTTCAGAGAGTTATAGGTGTGGTTCAGTGCAAAGTTAATACTGTTAGTAAAGAATGCATAGATGTGACAGTGGAGTAAAGTGTCACAGAGGTTAAGTGTCGGGGACCCTTGCCCTGAACGCTAACTGCTCTCCCTCCCCTTCCTTCCTAAGTTCAGCCCTTTGTCTCCTCATCCGCCAACACGCTTCGTTTGCTTGGCGGGACGCAGTGCCCGAGGCGGGCTCCGAGCTAGCGAGCAGGCCGGGGCTCTTTTCTCGTTCCCCAGCTGCCGTCACTTCACAGGGCTGCCGATTGCGTGATAGGCGCCTTTGGCTGGCACACTCTGTCATTTCCCAGGATTGTTTTCCATGCAGGGAAACCAGTGGTTTCTCAAGATCTGCTCCAGACTGAGATGTATGCTGTCGTTAAAGACAGACAACCAGTCCTTACATTTGGATCCAGGAGCAAAAAATTAAAATGCATCATCACAGTGACCCATCATCACAGTGACCCATCATCACAGTGACCCATCATCACAGTGTCCTTTTACATAAAAATTGATATTTTTCTGCATATAACACCTTTAATTACCTGTAGCATTCATTTAATGCGAAGCAGTGTCCTATTTTAAGTATTGTAATGATTTCTGTTTTCATTTATCTTCTGTTATTTAAAATACTTTTTTGACTATTTAAAATATTTTATGAGTAACAGTTTTAAGAAAATTAAAAATGCATTTGAATGTTAGAATGGCATTAGAATTAGATTTAAAATGCATTTTTAGAATAATTATACTGAGCTGGTAGTCAAACACCAGATGATCCTGACCAGGATAAGTGTTCAGAGGGTGTATGGATGCACAGACATCCTTACATCCAATACTATGTACCCTTGCAGAGAACTTGCAGTTCCCCTTATAGATCTGTGCGTGATTAAATAGAAGGATACCGTGTCTTATTCTAGAAGTGTGAGATACATAATTCGGTATCATACGAATCAAACGTCGCCGTGGAAACCCATTACGGCAGAGAGAGCAGCATTGATTCTTGCCTGCCTTTCTGGCATTGCCTGTAAGGAGAAACAGCGGGAAAGCGATGCTGATTAAAAGCAGAACAGACCATGCAGAAGCCCTCCCACGGCATTTAGAAAATATGCTGGTGACAATTTTTGATATTGAAGTTGAGCTTTGACACATCCTTGGCAAAATCAGAGTATTTTTTTTTCCTATTTGCAAGACAGTTCCTCCCAAATCTTTCTAATTCAACATATTACTAACATAATTTTTTTATTTGAAAACTGTATGTTTTAACCTTGTATGGGTATGATGCATATGTTATATTGTATGGGTATTATGCATTATGTTATATTCTCAGCATTTGTTTTCATACATTTTTATAACATGAATATGACAAATGATTGCCTTTTAATTAGATGCTGTATTCTACTTTCAGTTTATCTGGATTTATTATTATGAGCTCTAGCAAAACTTTTTAACCCAAAGAATGTGACTTTGACAAAAGGACTCATAAAATGTTCATGTAAAGCATTTTTGATTTGGTCCCCATATATTCTGCAGGGTGTCAAATGTAACAGACATCACCGTTATATTCTTTTGAGAATTGTGCTTCCATAGCAACAACAACGATCCATAACTATGCATATTTAAGTCACAACAGGATAGCTGAAAACTTCCATGTGATTACTGAGGAAAGCTGTAATTCAGCATCCTACTGGGGTGGGATAAAGAAAACCATTCACGTTAAAGGTCTTCAGGAATATCCTGTTCCTATAAACTATGAATTGATATTGTCGTCCCTGATTGTCATCTGAGGGTCGCACTTGAAGAACAATTGCAGTTTGGGATCTCATGTCTCTGTTGGACAATCACGTACATGATCAAAAATTCCTGTGTGCCAAACAGCAACCCAGTGGTCCACTAGAAACTCATATTTCCTCATTGCAGGCAGTCTTACTAAGAGATTCATTCAGGTGACAAGACCTCATCGATGGGTTTCTTTCTGTCAGACACAGAGGACATTTATTTCTTAAGGCTCTGAGCTCTGCCGCATTGCATAAACACAGATGTGTCTGATTCGCCGTTTTTTATTCTCAAACTGTGATATTAAATCACATCTTCAGCAAGTGCAAAATCATTGGGAGGGGTCTCAAAGATGGTGGCTTTGAACCACAAATGTGGTCCTCAATACCATGACTTTACTAACGTTTTGCACCTGTGATTTATTCTGTTAAAGAAACCCTTGGCTTTTTATTTAATTTAGAAAGGGCATTACGATCGTAACATCAATTTTAACTGTAATCCAATGACATATTCTCATTCTTGTAGCCGTGTGATCAAAACCAACCAAGACCTACTTCCAGAAACACCTTGGACGAACATCTTCTACGATGACTTCTGGGGGACCCTCCTCACCCACAGTGGGAGCCACAAGTCGTACCGACCCCTCTGCACCCTGTCCTTCCGCCTGAACCATGTCCTGGGAGGTTTGGATCCCTGGGGCTACCATTTGGTTAATGTGGTGCTCCACAGCCTGGTCACAGGTCTCTTTGTCAGCCTCTCCCGCCTGCTGCTGGGAGGTGGGAGCTGGACGCTGGTGGCCGGCCTCCTCTTCGCCTTGCACCCGGTCCACACGGAAGCGGTTGCTGGGGTGGTTGGCCGGGCCGACGTGGGCGCTGCACTCTTCTTTCTACTGTCACTGCTGTCTTACGTGAAGCACTGCGCTCTCCGGCTGAAGGAATCCCACCATTCTGCCGCTTCCTGGGCCTTTTTGGTGCTAAGCCTGGCCAGTGCTGCCTGCAGCATGCTTTGGAAGGAGCAGGGTGTCACCGTGTTGGCCGTGTCGGCCGTCTACGACATCTTCGTTTTCCACAGACTCCGGATCCGTCAAGCCATTGTCCTGCTTTACAAGGTGAGCATTGTCTGCCAAATGCACTAAAGGTTCAGTTATGTTGCATCAGGGGTGGCCTACGTCTTTCACAATATAGTACATTTGTGCAGGGTAACGTAAATAAGCAAAAATTGTATTGTTTTTCTGCCTCTATGTTATACATGGAGTAAGACTTAAACTGTGCTTTGCAAATAAAAATAACCACAGGTGAACATCTGCTGGACTTTAACAAGATATTTCTTCTTTTTTAGGTTATGTTAACCGCAATTAGAAGTCTAATGACATCCAGTTTAAGACTGCTGACTGACAAAGGCATGCTGTAACTAGTTTCTTGTATGGTGCAATCAGAATTTTATAAGCTAATTTTTTGTGTGGTTAGGATAAACATGCTCATTTTAGTTTGCAAATTCCAAGGCTATGTATAATTAGTGCACACAGTGTTGGCAAGCCTATTGCCGCTGCGGGCCGAAAGCCTGGATGTTTTCTCCTCACAAATCTGCAGTAAAAGCCATATTCCCAAGGGTCTGCTTCTCCGTAACAACGGTTACATTGTTTGTTTGTCTAATTAAGGAAGCACACCAGGGAAAATTGACAAATCTGTGCTGATTATCCCCGAGCATTAAAAAAATTAAATGTCAGCTGTTTATGGACCCAGACAGAAAACAGGATATTCTGGAATCAACCAGGACTGTTTCTAGCTATTGAAAAATATCAGAGACTACATCAAATTTACCTGGCATCAGGGGTAAAATACTCGGGCTAGACTTGTATGGAGTAAGGCCCATGTAGTCAACTTTACTTGATGGTACCTAATAATTATAATATAGGATTCAATGTAGTTTAACAAAAAACACTGAAAATATTGATAGTCTTTGCAAAGCCATAACTACAGTAATTAGAATACTGAAATGGCAATTGAAAGCAATATCTCACCTTTCTGGAGATGAATTTCAGAAGCAGTAGTTGGGATGGATCTGGGAGTTTTGCTGCTGCTGGTTTAGAAATTAAAAAGTGGATTTGGTAGTTATGAAAACCATTTGGGTAAACAAGAAAAAAATGAAATCAGTAAGTCCAATCACTTAGTCCTCTCCTAGTGAAGAGCAGCTCACATTGATAGCAGTGGTAGGACAATGTGACATTAATAGGGTGAAGTGTTTGGTCTTTGGTCTTTGTCTGTATTTTTTTAAGAGTTTTTTAATTTTTTTTATTTATCACAGCAATATTTTCTGTTTGCAAAATTGACAATTTAATGGACTCAATGATTCCCCTTTTCTGTTCTTCAGAAGAGAATTACAAATGTCAAAAGGTGCAGAGATTAAACAGACCAGCTGCCCACGATGCTGTCAGGTTGTGTTTAAGATACATGAGATTTAATTTTAAAAATGGCAGTCAGGATGGTCTTAGTCAAGCAAATCACTAGGTCAGTCTGTAAAAGGTATAATTCCCAGAGGGGGCTACAAGGTCAGGTACACATCATGCCATTCATCCACCTCTTAGTTACTCAACTTAATTATCTCTCCAGCACTTTCTCACCCCAAGTGTCCTGAGGAACTGCATTCTGGGAAGAGAAAAGGTCTTCTGTAATTGGTCCATTTAAAGCAGGGTTATTCAAAATCACAGTCCTCGAGGTCTGAGCACTGCTGGTTTTCCAGCCTTCCTTTACCTGTGATCCAGGTGTGAAACCTCTGACCAATCAGAATCTGTAATTATTAAACTAACAGAAAACAAGGCCTGGATTTGGAATTGAAGTACCCTGATTTAAAGCATTGCATACCTGCCTCTTAATGGTGAATTTGTTTCAGCGATTTGAGTTAGAAGTAATAATAACTGAAGGTGTCCGCTGCCTCATGGATTAGGTTACATTCAACCGCTTACTCTAAGGTGACACGCTGGTTTACAGGCAGAGTCTGCACTCTTTAGCATTCCACAGAATGGAACGTGGTCCCGCCATCGCCTGGCAGCATCCATAGCGGGATGATTTATTCATGTAGTGTTGCTGATAAGATGACAGTTACAGGGGCCATATAGGTTTGTTTGGAGCGTGGAGTCCATACAGGTTTGTTTACTTCCCAGTTTTTAAAGATAGAGATGGAAATCTATCTGTCAAGGACCCCTGGTGTTATTCTGGATTCTGTTTGCTAGAGTTTAGCAATGAAAACCGGGGAGGCCGAAAAATGGTCCCTGCAAGTAACAGGTGTTTTATCACATTCTGGGGAAATTTAGTCCCCGTAATGTAATGTGTACATGATCCACACACTCACACACACACGCTAACACACAAGTACCACCACAGACCCATCCCAACCTCCTCAGTCAGAATCGCATTAACACTTAAGCATGAATTTTCCACCCCCACCGCCTGTACTCTTGCTGTACTCTTCTGCTACTCTGCCAATGCATTCCTGCTAATCTCCCTTTGATCTCAGCCTGGGTTCAAGTGAGTAACTTAGTGATTTGATGCAGTAATATGGCAGGATGGCAAAGCACCAGTACCCGACACAGAGTCTTCCAACAGCTGCTTCTACACCTTCATGAGAAGTTCGTACAGAAGGAGAGTAACATCCAGAAATGCCACATTCACAATGCATTGGAAACAGGAGCCCGCTGATGAACAGAATATCAACAGTAATAGGTATTTTTTTATCAAACATGAATCTAGGAGACACTGTTATCCAAAGCAAAAAGCATTTGTTAAGTCAACAGGGTTAAACACTCCCTTGAAGTATCAAGGGTAACAGGAATTGTTCAAGGGCCAAACAGTGAAATTACATGGCCGACCCTGGGATTCAAATCAGCAACCTTTGGATCCCACAGATCCCAAGCCCCAAGAGCCAGCTCCATGAACTGACGCTCACTGACACTTGCCTACATAACCTATTCAACCCAAATAAACATAGATGTCTTCATTCGTGCATTTAATTATAGAACCTCTTTTAAAAAACGGCACCTTTTCCAAGCAAAGTCTTGAGTGAACAGAGTCTCACAAGTGGCAGCCAGGGGTCTGCAATCTTCCTCTCCTTTCTCACTCCTTTCTCACTCCTCTAATTGCCAACAAATTGTATCTTTGCCGTTTAAAATGATTTGTTCTTAGCTATTGAATCATGCTTTCTTTTTATTTTATTTTCTTATGCTGTGCAAGAGCTTCAGCATCCAACGACATTGACCATTTGTTCCTGTGAATTTCACCCATTATCCTCGCTAATCTGATTATGTGTTCATGGTGAGCGTTGACAGCATGACTGATCTGGGGTCAGCAGCTACTAGATCCGCACAGACTGCATTCTTTGCCTGTCTCTTACTCCCCATTACTCCCTGTGATACATAGTATTAACCTTCATACCAAGACAGATCTCCTTCTTAAATGAGCTGGTCATGTGACATGTTGGCTAATCAGTCATTCGTCCTGCAGATTACGTTTCAGTATTCTTTCAAGATAGGACTTCTCTTCCAGTTTAAGTTGCTGACCTTTCTCCTACCTGGACAGTAATCCTCTTTCCAGTAGAAGCTGACCCGCATTCAGGTCGATTGTGCTTCTCAGTGATTAATTAACCACAGGCCAGTGGTGTCAGTAGTGTCAGACCCCAGTGTTTCTTTCAGTCAGTGGTCCTGCAGTCACTGGGTAACTATAATAAAACTTAAGGCTTCTGATGAATATCCTATTTAAAATGCCCATCAAGGGACACAGTGTAGAAATGTATCATCTATATGTTTCACAAATAACTGAACCTGCTAGGCAGCTGAATTGGTTTATTCGTGTTTATGTTAAGATTTTGTTAAGATTCCTAATTACATATGATGGATTTTCTTTTCTCTGGAGGCCAGTTTCCATACAGCCAGTTCTGTAGGATGGTTTGGATGCTGCATCTGCCGTGAGAATTCCCTCTAAAATTGAAGGCTTTTCCCTTTCTGCTTTGAATCATTCTATAGTAGAACAATCTATATTAAGAATAAGTAAGCTTTTGGAATACAGCTACCTCGCCTTTATGAGATTCAAAGGCAGATGTATTTGACGGCTGTACCCGTCTCGTAAGATTAACGTGCCGCGGAGTGACTGACGCATTACAGTGAAAAGGATGTCGCTTACAGTGTGGCTCTCCTGCTAACTGTTCATATGTATGCCCCCCCCCCCCCCCCCAACAGGTCTGCAGTGAATGAATGAAAGGATAAAAGGCCAAAGGGACATCTGTTCTCTTATTGTTTCACTATAGAGACTTTAAATAATGAATATGTTAGATTTTTAACTCGTATAAACGTGTCACATTCACATCTCTTTATATTGCACACTATAGTGAATAAAACCATAATGCTGCTTTGCATTTAATGCTTTGTGTCTTCACAGTGTTTTCCTTATTCTGCTGGTTTTGGTTCTTCTCTATGTTTACGGGGGTTTCTACGTCAGTCTAATGTCGTGTTTACTTTCCCCTACAGAGGAGAAACGTCGGCCTGCTCCTCAGTGTGAGTTTGCTGGCCACCTGGGGCGCCGTTCTGCTGGCGGCTCGTCTCTACTGGATGGGCATGAAGCCGCCCAGCTTCTCCAGCTCTGACAACCCGGCAGCCGACTCGCCCAGCCTTCTGACCAGGATGCTCACCTTCTTCTACCTGCCCGCTGTCAACATGTGGATGCTCATGTGCCCGAACACTCTGAGCTTTGATTGGTCCATGGATGCGGTGCCCCTGCTGAGGACCGTCACCGATTGGAGGAACGTTCACTCTGTGGTCTTTTATGCTGGATTATTGCTATTAGCCCGGTTTGGCCTTCAGAACCCGGCCAGAGTCCGAGAGACCGACGGGAGAGCCCGTGTGACCAATGGGAAACCCTTCACCAATGGCAACAGCCAACATATGCATCTGAAGCACACAGATGCGGAAATACCAAATAATGTTCAGAATGGTACAAAATTGCCCTGCAAGCCACGGACTACACTGCCCACCACGGAAAATGTTGTGGTTCTCTCCTTGAGCCTGTTGTCCATTCCCTTCCTTCCGGCCGCCAACTTGTTCTTCTACGTGGGCTTCGTGGTCGCCGAGCGGGTCCTCTACATCCCCAGCATGGGCTTCTGCCTGCTGGTGGCGGTGGGCATGAGGTCCCTCCACATCCGGCTGCAGAGGCACCCTTCCCGCGCCCTCCTGCTCTGCTGCAGCACCGTGCTCTTCCTCTTGCACGGAATGAAGACGGTATTAAGGAATCGGGACTGGCAGAGCGAGGAGATGCTGTACCGGTCGGGGATAGCGGTTAACCCTGCTAAAGGTAAACAGACCACTGCTCCAAGTGGGATGACCACTTAATCCGTGTCAGGAGGGACACTATGAGTTTGTAAACTACCATTTCAACCATTTCAATTAAAAGAACCCGGACTTCATTTAAGCCCTGAGTTATTGCTGTATGCTGATCGTTCAGTCTTCTATAATCATGTATGTGTCACTAATGTTAATATAAAACAACTGGATCAATCTTTCAATAAAGGAAATGAACCAGTCGAAGGACCAGTCCCTCCTGGCATGGATTAGGTGGTCACCTGAGAGTATAGTGACTTTCTGAACTTTATGGGAATAACGTGAGTTTGCTCACGATGTTAGCTACAAGCACTTTTATTTTTTTGTTTCGTGCCCTCTGGCTGACCCTACAGATTTGTGGTGTACATGTGCACAATTCTGTCATTGTAGGCAGCATCAGATGGCTTCCTGCAGCACAAGCATCGTCACGCTGTGTTAACGAATATCACTTTTCATTTGGCTGCTACGGGGGGACGTAGCAGCTGTTTACCCTGGCGGGGCCCTCAGTGTTGCTTCTGGCTCAGCGCTCGCCTGCGCGCAAAGCATCACAGCGCGGCACTTCCTAGATCGGTCTGTGAGGAATTGGCGCTCGTCAGACTTGCGAACACTCAACAGTATGGAAGCATATGGTTCTGGAACAAAGCCATTGCGAGACTTAAGGAAGGCGTGCATTTACTGTAAATACTGTAAGAGGTTGCTCTTCTATCATGACCCTGATAGAGGCCCCTGCTGTCTTACCACTCAAAGGTGCTGATGTGATGCGTAGCCATTGGGAACTACATTCATCTTGCATTACCAGAAGTGTGTAATCTCCTGTTTTCCATCCAGCATGGGGTAACCTTGGGAACGTCCTGAAGAACCAGGGCAGGACTGCAGAGGCAGAGAAGGCCTACCTGAATGCATTGTATTTCCGCAGGAACATGGCTGACATGCTTTACAACCTGTGAGTATCTATGAGCAGATGTATGAATATGTACAGTACTGTGCAAAAGTCAGGCGAAGAAAATATTTCAAGCTATTTATTTGGGTAGTAAATGTATACTTGCTCGGAAAAAAATAATATTTAAATAGACACAAATAAACAGTAATACAATACTACAATACAATAAGAATTATATGAATTAAGAAGAATTTCTTCTGTTCCTGAAAAAGTTACCGATATCTTGGATGGAGAGAAGAAGCTTCAGTTTCCTAACCTCTTCTCAGTGGGAACCATTCCATGTATTTCTTTCACCAATAACAAACTTAACTAACCAGTTAAATAACTTGATGAGGTGTTACCAAACATGGTATGCTAGTCAGTGAACAAGTGCATGGTTACTACAACTGGGATGACTTACAGGAGAGGTTTTGAAACGGCTAAGCTAACATGTTTTGACAAACATAATATCTTAGTTTTGCATTAACATGAAGATCATTTAAACAGTTTTGTCTGACTGCATAAACCTTGGCACAGTACTTTATGTGCATGGTGTAATCTTGTGTATTAACTAATATTAACCAGTCACTTTGAAATAGAGCCTTTTAATGCCAGAACTGCAGGTAAATATGAATGCATTAGCATTGGTGCAAAGTAGCCAGGTTCCTTTTCTTTTTCCCCTGTGAGACCTCTGGCTTCTGATCATTTCACAATTGACCTCAGATGATGTCAATTGATCTCAAAGGATCAGCACTCAAGAAGTTTCATGCTCTGTGGGGCAACCTTGACCATGTGTTTCTCTGAGGTCCTAGTGCCTAATCTTGATCTTCTGCCGTTGATGGACCAATCAATATTCCCTACCCCCTGTGTGAGATCAGATGGCTTTTGAACTATTTCAGAATTTGCATTGCAGAATTTGCATTCTGCATTTATAGGAAATAAAGTGCCTTGTCGTCGTCCCCCCTCCCCCCACCTCATTTTCCAGAGGTCTGCTGCTGCAGGAGAACAGCAGACCCTCGGAGGCCCTGCACTACTACAGGCTGGCCATCATGAGTCGGCCCACACTAGCCTGTGAGTACGACTCTACGGCTAGCAGAAAAAACACAAGCGACCGTCGCCTTGGGAACAAGGAGACGGCTTGAGCCTGCTGTGGACGTGTTGAAAGCCAAGATCCGTTTTTGAAATTTCTTCATAAGCTTGTGACTTTAACTTCAAGTATTAAATCCCAGCTTAATTGCATTAATTAAAATCGCATGTTTCATTCCCCGAGGAGTCCCAGCCAGCAAACGGAGTCTTGGCTCAGAAGCTCAGATTGCAGCTGGAGTCTGTACATCAGACAGCCCAATTCAAAACAAATGAACTGTTTTTATATTCCGTATCTTACCTCTGACAACAAGTGGGATCAGCCCTCACCGTCTGAGTCATACTAATTACAGAGTATTACTGGGTATTCTCCGAGTACTCTAAATGTTCCAAAGAAATTCATGTAAACCAAAACCTCTGCTCATTTTTTACTCTGATTTTCTTCAGTGAAGTATATGTGAATTTCTCAGGATAATACAATTTTGGTATTGTTACAAATATACATCAAACCAACGGTATTCATCAAGCCAACGCAAAGCTTTTACCGCATGTTGACGCTGGTTTGGGAAATTCTGCAATTTTAAGAACTTTAAGACAAAGTGATGGTAGAGAGATTAAGCCAAGCTGATTGTGGTTTACAGCTAACACAGCTAGTTGAGATTGTCTCTCCTCATTGTCTCAGTCCAGCTTGGAACTAGACAGTTTAGAGCATGTGAGCGGAGTGGAGCGAGCGCAGAGCTGGAGCGGAAGGATTTCGGCCGGAGCGGAAAAAAAAAACTCTGTTTGAATGTGGATTTGGCTGATCAGTAAACCAGGTTACAGTTTAAGCTAAAATTAAAATACAGTGCAGATTGTTTTCTGTTGTGGAGCAAGCGGTGAGTGATTTCTTTGGAGCGGGGTGAAAATTGATGAGCGTCAGTGAGCTGGGGAATGGGGGGGCATACCACTCCGTGAGCGATGAGCAGACACTCTCATCGTACCGTTTCGCTCACATACTCTGGTCCAGACATTTTATCACAGTGTACAGTATTTTGACGCTATTTTCAAAAACAACACTATTATGGTATTCTGAATTCTCTGGACAATAAAATTCTACTAGTGGGGGAGGTGATGCTGAAAACTCATCAATTAAATAATGCTTAAGAAGTCTTGTAGTATGCTGGACCTCCTCTGGGGTTTGCTGGAGCCAGAACTTGGCTAGTTATCCTTTCACATGCCTGCAGCCGCCTACTTGAACACGGGGATCATCCTGATGAACCAGGAGCGTCTGACCGAGGCCAAGAGGATGTTCCTCACCTGCTCGGACATTCCTGACGAGAACCTGAAGGACCCCCAAGCCCACCGAAGCTCCGTGACCAGCTGCCTCTATAACATGGGCAAGCTTCTCCATGAGCAGGGCCACCAGGAGGTAGACTAAGAAACAGGTCGGAGGTCGCAGGCCGTTAGCTCGCGCTCGCCGTGCCCCGCCTCCGAGTGACAGGCCCATCATGCTTTGCAGGAGGCCCTCGCAGCCTTTAAGGAGGCCATACGGAAGATGCCGGGTCAGTTTGCACCGCAGAGTCTCTACAACATGATAGGTGAGAGTCCTACAGAAGTACTGAAGAACTAACTGAGCTTGGGGAGTTAACAAGCAGCCATCCGTATGAGCCAGTGTTTTCTGTTAATAAAGGCTAATATTTGTTCATTTGCCTCTGGTGATGTCATCACACTGTCATCAGTTTGCTTAATTAATTTCTTTACTGCAGTTTTTAGCCCGAACTGGCATTATGATCTTGGGAATGTGGTTATTCTCTTTCAATGTGATATTTCTCTGTTGTCATAGCGATTATATTACCTATATAAACTGATATAATATCTCCTTAGTCTCCTAAACCCTAACTGGTTTTTATGGCTGCCCTCTTCTCAAGGAGAAACTGAGCCTCCTCAAGAATCAGAATCAGGTTTATTGGCCAAGTATGTTTAGTCACACAGGGTTTTTGTCTCCAGTTGTCAGTGGCTCAGTAGATACATACACAGTTAAGACAATAGTCACGTACTGTTCAATTGATATATACAAAGTGTGCTTGTGCACCTACGGCTGATAAATGTACTGAAAGTGTAAGAGTACATGTCAGTACAAGGAATGTTGGAGTAAATACATACAAATACAATACAAAACAATATAACAAATACAGTGAGTTATTAACCTCAGTGTGGTTTACATTGGGGGGGGGGGGTGGTTGCAGTGTAACTGAACTGCGGTAACTGGGCCAGCGGTTCAGAGTGATGGGCTGTGGGAAGAAAGTCGGGTTTACGTGTCAGGGTTACCACTGGCACAGCTGGATGGCTGTGAATGGCGACTGAGCTAAGACGCATCCCCGTCCCCACAACAGGAGAGGCCTACCTGAGACTGAACAAGCTGCCCGAGGCTGAACGCTGGTACCGGGAGTCGCTGAGGGCCAAGCCTGACCATGTCCCTGCCCACCTGACTTATGGGAAGCTCCTGGCCCTCACTGTAATGCCCTTACACTACCGTCCTCATCCTCAGATTAGTCTTAATTATCCAAGTTTCCTAATAATGTGGATTTTCTCGAGGAACAAAGCAACAGAATGGATCAGGGAGAATTAAGACCAAAATTCTCAGCAGTTATAAATGTTTTCAGAATATGCCCAATCTTCACGACGAGTCAGCAACAGAATGCTGTATGTTTTAATACTGCCTGGGAAGTAAATCTGGCAGATAGATGAGCCATGAGGAAGTAAAGAGCAGCTTAATCAATCAGAAAAATTTAGAGATCCACTAAGACAAACTGTTTTCTTAAAGACGTGACAGTTCCAAGAATTGTGACTTTGGCCTATTCTTACAAGTACAGCTCTCATCTGTGATACAGTCATTAGAGGTCTAAAAATATACAGCAAATTGGGACAGTAGTGGCACCAGCCTGGTATACAGGATGAAGTACTCTTCATTATTCCAAGCTTCATCCTTTAAACCTACCTTTCTTGACAAAGCAAAATGTGTCAAATGCACAATGACTTTTCAGCATAAGTAAGGCTTCCTCAGATGCTAGCAAACGTAGGCAGTTTTTGAACTAAGAAAATTGATCAAAGCAGCCTTGTATATATAATGATGTGCTTACAGATGAAAGTCATTTAAAATTATCCTGTTTGTTTCCTTCCAGGGGCAAAAGGCAGAAGCTGAAAAGTACTTTCTGAAGGCTATTAAGTTGGACCCTTCAAAAGGGAACTCTTATATGCACTATGGTGAGTACAGAACTTGCTAAATATTCCTCTTAATGTTTGCTCAGAAAACACATGGTTTGCTGCAAGTCTTGAACTTACTGTCCAGGGCTGGGAAATTTTACTGTAAAATCAGGGCAGATGCATTTCCCAGTAACAAGAATAAATGCAAAGATTGTCCCAGAATAACTGCTAGGATAATTGCATCACCGTTAGCCAATGAAAATAACACTAAACATTCAAATCCTGCAGAGCTGTCTTGATTCCCTGCTGCTGTGTTAAAGTTCTGGGTTTTTAAAGAGTCATTGTTTCAATTACTTTGGAAAGATAGACAAATATGGGAGGTATTTTCTGCAAAAAATAAAATGAAAATGAAATTGATAAAAAGAAAATACAATCTCCACTTTGCCATTTAGTTTCCATAGTCTGTGCGCAAAAATCCTGCAAAAATGAAAAAGAAATCAAAATAACACCATTTGCATTTTCATTTTCCACTCAGGCACGAGTAATTTGTGCAAAAATTAAGTATAAAATTAAAAGAACACTTTGTCTTTTCATTATCTCTTTTGCATTTTCATTTTCAATATACTCGCGGTATTTTAGTGTCATAATTCAAATGAAACCGCTAATCGGTAAAAGAAAGAGCAATATCGACTTTGCATTTGCTTTATCTTCACAGCATGCACATTAACTGCTAAAATTTAAATTAAAATGAAATCTTTTCATCATATTTACTTTTCTGAGGCTTATCGGTACATCTATGACAATATTAAAAAGAAAACTCAAAATGGATAAACCGAAATCAAAGTGCCCGTTTGGATTTTCATTTTCAGCACAAACAGCACTGAGGCTGTAAAAATGAAAAGACAAACACAAATGAGTTACAGTGCCATCTACTGCACTTTGGCTTTTCGTTTTCCATTTAGCATTTTCGTTTCCTACTTTTCATTTTCGTTTTCAAGTTCACATCATGCAAATATATGCTAATAAGGTGGGTGGGTCGATGGGCGTGTCTATGACTACAAAAAAGGACTGTGACCATCAAGAACCGTACTGTACCTGCCAACAGAATGGCGAATGTTGTTCGGGAAACGGTGCGGGAGTTATTAGAGTTGGCAAACTCCACTGGTGAACTGGATGAAAATTTCATTTTATTAAGATTTGAAGTTATAATAGACCGGCTTGGATATGTCGAGGCATTAACCGACGTAGAGGTGAATTCGGCTGTGTGGCGAAATTTATACGAGGTAGTGTACGGTTATGGTATGCAGGACACCAGTGGTTTTATGATTGGCTAGAAAATGAATTAATTTGATTGGTGGATATGCGAGCAAATATTTATCTGCAAAGCGCTAGGCAAATTAGTGCCAAAATTATTTATATGCGCAAGTGTGAATTTGCACTCGCAGGTTGGTATTTGCAAGAGGACTTGGATTTGCAATACAGGTTTTGTACTTGAAAACCATTCTATCTTTGTAAAAAATATTTTTATGAAGATGTTTGGTTTCGCATTTACAAAAAATATTGACTTGTATTTGCAAAATATTTTTTTTTGCGAATGAAAATTGTGTTCAGTGTGAGCAAATTTCTTTTTACGGGTGCAAATTGGAAAGTACACATACAAGTACATATGGCACTATTCTGACTCCATACACTACCTCGTATAAATTTCGCCACACGGCCGAATTCACCTCTACGTCGGTTAATGCCTCGACATATCCAAGCCAGTCTATTATAACTTCACATCTTAATAAAATGAAATTTTCATCCAGTTCGCCAGTGGAGTTTGCCAACTCTAGTAACTCCCGCACCGTTTCCCGAACAACATTCGCCATTCTGTTGGCAGGTACAGTACGGTTCTTGACGGTCACAGTCCTTTTTTGTAGTCATAGACACGCCCATCGACCCACCCGCCTTATTAGCATATATTTGCATGATGTGAACTTGAAAACGAAAATGAAAAGTAGGAAACGAAAATGCTAAATGGAAAACGAAAAGCCAAAGTGCAGTAGATGGCGCTGTAACTCATTTGTGTTTGTCTTTTCATTTTTACAGCCTCAGTGCTGTTTGTGCTGAAAATGAAAATCCAAACGGGCACTTTGATTTCGGTTTATCCATTTTGAGTTTTCTTTTTAATATTGTCATAGATGTACCGATAAGCCTCAGAAAAGTAAATATGATGAAAAGATTTCATTTTAATTTAAATTTTAGCAGTTAATGTGCATGCTGTGAAGATAAAGCAAATGCAAAGTCGATATTGCTCTTTCTTTTACCGATTAGCGGTTTCATTTGAATTATGACACTAAAATACCGCGAGTATATTGAAAATGAAAATGCAAAAGAGATAATGAAAAGACAAAGTGTTCTTTTAATTTTATACTTAATTTTTGCACAAATTACTCGTGCCTGAGTGGAAAATGAAAATGCAAATGGTGTTATTTTGATTTCTCTTTCATTTTTGCAGGATTTTTGCGCACAGACTATGGAAACTAAATGGCAAAGTGGAGATTGTATTTTCTTTTTATCAATTTCATTTTGATTTTATTTTTTGCAGAAAATACCTCCCATAAGACAAATGCCCTATTGCTTGGTTTATGATACAATTTTACCCAGCATGTTTACATGTAACAAATAATGCCTTAAGAAATCTCTTCCCCAGCAGTCTGAATGCTACTAATTATGTGTTGCTGCCCTTGGTGGTCCAGAATGATGTGTATGCTAAGTGCAGCATTTCAACCATAATTTTCCAGTGAATGTTTCAGAAAAAAGGTCTCAGCTACAAACTAATCCTCAGCTTGAGAGGACTAAGTAGACTGTAACTGAGCTTGAACTAGCACCTATTAAGCACTACAACATGGTCTCCTGTGTCTGTGACCCCCAGGTCAGTTTTTGTTGGAGGAATCGCGGCTTGCGGAGGCAGCAGAGGTGGCGAGGAAGGCCGTGGAGCTGGAGAAGGGCGAGTTCGATGTGGTCTTCAATGCCGCCCACATGCTCCGGTTTGTGCTATCTTCAGCTGGAGGGCTTTGGGAAGGAACTAGGAATGGCTGTGGCCATGTTGACCTGTTGGTTGACCCTGGGTGCAAAGCAGATTTTAGATGTAGCCCCTTCAGCCAACTGGTTTTCAGGAAATTTTCCATAGAAAGACCCTGGGGTTTGAATAACCCTTTCAAGAAACATTGGAATGAGGCTCAGCAATGGGCCGGCGCCCTAAACTGGGTACAGAAAATGGATAGATGGTTGGAGTGAGACCTTCTTCATTACACCTAATGTATTTAAGGTGTTTGTCCTGCATGCTGATATGGACAATCCCCAGCAGGAGTGGGGAAAATTAGTTTGGGTTGCTTGAAACAAGGGAGGCATGGCGATGCAGTGGTTAGCTTAGGTACCTCATAGCCCTGGGACTGGGCTTCCAGTCTCTGCCTTTGCTTTTCCAGTCCCCTTGTGTTGTCATGGGGCTTCCTCCTATGGGGCTTCCCCTTCCTTCTGTGGTATCTCCCCCATAGTCTAAAAACATGCTACGGTGAATTGCAGTCACCAAATTGCCCATAAGTGTCAGTGAATGGTGTGTGAGTGTGCCCTGCGATGAGTTGGCGCCCCATCCTGGGCTGTTCCCTGCCTTGTGCCCATAGCTACCAGGATAGGCTCTAGACCAGGGGTCTCCAACTCCGGTCCTGGAGAGCTACCGTCCAGTAGGTTTTCTATCATACCCGGCTTCTGATGAGCCACACCTGTTCTCAGGTAAATACCAGGAGCAGGTGTGGCTCATCAGAAGCCAAGTGGGATAGAAAACCTACTGGATTGTAGCTCTCCAGGACCGGAGTTGGAGACCCCTGCTCTAGACACTCCCCCCCCCCCACCCCGAATACGACAAGTGATTACAAAAATGGAAGGATGCTTCAAATGTGAGAACCCATGGCTCTAAATAAGAGTCTACAAAGAATCATCTACACATCCCAAAATATAATAGGACTGACATTGACATCTCTGGAGGATATCTCCAGAACACGCTGTCTTCATAGAACCACACTCATCCTGACTGATGCGGTTCATCCCTGTCACTGATTCTTTTCTCTGCTACCATCTGGGCGACGTTACAGAGCTGTGAAGGCTCGTACTTCTAGGCTGAAAAACAGTTTTGTACCGAGAGCCATCACGGAACTGAACTTGCTGAAATTGTGCCCTCCCTCTGCTCAACATCAGCGACTTTGACTTTGATTATTTAATGACTGGGGACTTTGTGTAATAGTGCTGTTGTGGTGTTTTTATTTATTAAGGTTATTTGTGCGAGTGAGTGGGTGCATGTGTGGAAGTGAGAGTATTTTTAGGAATTGGTATTTTTTTTAATATTTAAAATTTTAATTATCCATGATGCACTGCAAATTTCGTTGTACATTGTGCAATGACAATAAAGCTATTACAGTACTTCCTTACTTACTTACTTAAACATGTTCGTGTCCATCAGATTCTCATCCATATTGGGCAACACATTGAAAAT
Organism: Paramormyrops kingsleyae; assembly: GCF_048594095.1. NCBI lineage: Eukaryota > Metazoa > Chordata > Actinopteri > Osteoglossiformes > Mormyridae > Paramormyrops > Paramormyrops kingsleyae. Next base: position 33,501,169 of record NC_132799.1, read on the forward strand.
ACAAAAGGTTTGTTGGAGTTTGCCTATAAATGCGCAGGGAAATGTCACGTTTATATATGTGTGATTATATAGGAAATGAATGCCAGTATGACATATCTGAAGCCTGTAAGAACAATGCAGTTCTGTAGCCAAACAACAAAGATAACATCTATGTTTTACCCAATGACACCTTTTCCGCAGGCCATTGAAGTTCCTACATGAAAATAGATGTACTGAGGTGCACATCCCAGTTGCCAACCTGCGTGACGGGGGTGTTGCAACAACCCCTGCTTTTTTATTGTGTCTCTGGGTCACTTTGTTTTGATTCAAGACCCAGAAGCACTAATTAGCACAAAATTGGTCTTGGTGCCAGGAGTCTAAAATCACTGATGGTCATTCTTTTGCCCTGCAGACAAACGCGCCTGAATGAAGCAGCTGAGAACTATTACAGACTGGCGGCAAGCCTGAGACCCAATGTAAGCATCCCGATGTGTCTCAGAACCCGAGAAGATGGGCGGCAGGTACCATCTGGGAGTCCTGTAGCGATTATGGGCCAGTCAAAAAGTCACGGAAAAGGCCACCATGCAGTGTTGAAATGTTCTGCCACATGAAAAGATTTCGGGTTAACAAAAAAAAAAATGCAGTTTCGGCTTCTAAATATTGTGTTCTTTGTTCAGGGGGTGGTCTAAGGTCTTTGTGGGGCGGTTGATGTGGTTTCTGTGCAGATGCAGTGTAGTGTCCCCCATGTGTACAATGTTCTTCCAGTACCCTGTGGCCCTGATGAACCTTGGCGCCATCCTTCACCTCAACGGGAAGCTGCAGGAGGCCGAGACCAATTACATGAGAGCCCTCGAGCTCAAACCCCACGATGCTATCACCAAGTCCAATCTGCACAAGCTCTGGAACGTCATGGCCAAGCAAGGCATGAGAACCACAGACTCAAGACAGACACGGAGGGAGGAATCCAGGGACAAGGTTCTTCATGAACACAAAACGTGAAATCAGAGTGTCAACCTGAACACAGCCACTCCATACTATCAGAGGTGGACATTTCAGGTCCAGAAAGTACAAATACAAAGATTTTGTTCCAACCAACCACTGGTGTATGTTACAGTCACTGAGCACTCAACTGGTTGGTTGAAGCAAAAGCTTGGTCTTGATTTTTACTTTCTGGACCTGAAATGGTCACCTCTGCATACTATGCTGTATACTCTTAAGTAGAATATTTAGACAGAGGTAAAAAGGTAATCCCTTTCTCTAAATGACGATTAATTTAATTAGTCCTCTAATTTAAAGTGTGCTGTACTTAAAGCTACATTGAAGGCCTAAATCCTTCTGATAAACTTTAAGTAATGATTGATTGGCAGACATTAAATTAAGGTGAAAAATACGTCTAAAACATATCATTCTTAGTTTGTATTCATTACAGTTCATAGGTCCTTGTAAAAGTGCATCCTCAGCAGCCGATTGTAATGGTTACCACTCTGCCCCTTGGGCAACACGCAGTGTTTCCCAATCCAGTCCTCGGGGACCCACAGCCAGTCCATAGTTTTGCTTCTTTCCAGCTCCTGGTAAAACGTAGACTGTCTGGCAGGGAGCTGGGAGGGAGCAAAAACGCGGACCACTGTGGGTGCCTGAGGACCGGGTTGGGAAACACTGGGCTAATGGGCCCCGTGTGGACCTCGTTAATGAGATTAAGCTGCTGTGCTGGAGCTCGAACATGCAAACTACCATGACCACTAAGGATCAAGCAGTGTATCCCATATAAAACAGATCGGGGCCTCCACTCTCTGTCAGGGTCTGAGCTCTGCTGGTATTAATTCTTGAGTGTATGTTGAATTTTTCTGCCTGTGTGGGACACAGATGGGATGCTGTATTTCTCATGAGGACACAGCGGATGCGAAACAGTGGAGTGAATGCACTGATTACAATGGATCACAGTTCTAGCAGCCAAGATAGAAGAATTTTATACTATCAAGCCCAAAGGTACACAGTAAACGACCTGCAGAACGTAGCATAATCAGTCAAATTGGCTTCCATAGAAAAGGCATCAAGTCTGCTCACACATATGCCTTCTGTGTGTACATTTGGTCTTTCTACGTATTTGTATATTTTGATAGAAATGTATATTTGTTATGGGAGAAGAGTGCAAATGTTATCATCATAACAACAGGATAACAATGATTCATTAAGCAGGATATTCCTGAATTGATGTCTCCCTCTTTAAATGCAGTGTTAGAATGTTAAATTATTGAACATTATTGATTGTGTTTTCACAGAAAAATGTTTGTATCATTCATTATTCAGCAGAAAAATTTGAAATTAACCAATATGGTTTGTCCTCCATTTAGCGATGCATGAGCCCAAGTGAAGCAAAACTGCCACTGTCATAGTACTGTATAGATGAGAAGACGGTTTTTCATCCAACAGCAGAGTCAAAGAAAACAAAGGGAAAATCATAGTGCAGATTCTTCCTCAAGTGCCTCGACTCAGGGATTCCAATTCTCATTGAAGAAAAGTGCTAACAAGCACAAAGAATAATTAATTCTGTGTTTGTTTTTGAAAGTTGCATTTCTACAAATGATAGTGACCACGACTGTTCCTGTTTGTAAGATACGCTCTAGCATTTAGGTGCCTGACTAGATCTTGCTAGTTTTACCTTTTCACAATAAAAGTTTCATCAACCAACTTGTCTTTTATTTGATTCTGCGGAGCACATGTAAACATCTGCCATTCTTTATCATTTTGCAAAGGGTGTGCACACAAAGGGTGAAAACACAATTTTTGAATGAAAAACTGTAATGATGCAAGTTCCTCATATGTAATATTAATTGATCATGAGTTCTTTTCTTACCTAAAACTGTTTCCATGGAAACATTTCCTGAAATCAAAGGATGCTGGACTTTATCTCTGAATTATTTAGGACACTTTGAAGGATTCCTTGACATGGACATGATTTTGATATTACTAAATAACACACTGCCTATCTCAGGCAGCACAGAGCACAAGGAAGGGGTTAACCCTGGATAAGAGGTGAGTAATTTAAACAAAGGGTAAGTACAAAAACAGGACCACAATCCTACTGGCTAGTAAAAACATTGCATGTTGGACAACATTTTTAACTGAACTAGCCCAACTGGCTAGTAGCAAAAGTTAGTCTTTAGCCGATGCATTTTGAAAATTTCATTTAATGTGCTTCTCATGTTTACTACACCAGTACTGAATATTTCCCCTGAGTGGAATATAATTTTTAATGCTAATCGCAACATTCCCCAAGATGAGATTTCAGAATCTGCAGAAAGAAATTAATTAGAGAGCACAGGTCCATGGTCACCGATGTAGGTCAGAGAGTGAGCAACGACAAAAACCTAAAAAGAAAAGAAATAATATAATTGCCACTGCATCACGCCACATCACACATGGTGCAGTGGTTACAACTGGGGATGTATTGCTATTTGAAATTCTGCATGTTGGCTGTTGTCATGATTATGAAAAAAATATGTAACCAGACTGGCTTTAGTAAATATCCAGCAATTTAAACAAGTAACCTGTAAATCACCTTGAAAAAGATTTGACACACCTACTCTTAGAATAGTTTATTTGTAGTATTCTCTACATTTTAGAATAATTATTAAACAGCATATATGGAATTATGCATTAACCAAAGAAGTATTAATCAAAAAAATAATAATAATCTGCATGGGGCAAGTTTGATAATAATAATATCAATCTAGAGGGCTGCCGATTGAGTGGAGTAAGGGTCGGGGGGGATGCTTATTGTAGCATTTGATGGCCGCTGAATGTGCTTCTATGTTTGACCAGGGTGTGATGCAGGGGGTGTAAGGCATTGTCCATTATGGAGGAAATCATATTAGATAATCTCTTGGAGATAAAAACATAACATCATAAAACATGCAATCTGCAGACAATATTAGTGCAGTTAATGAGACCACCTCATGAAAATGGCTTAGAGAATAATGTAGGGTCAACCAGTTCCAGGAGTAATTGGGGTTAAGGCCTTGCTCAAGGGCCGGATGGTGAAATCACTTTGCTGACCATGGGATTTGACCTGGCAACATTCTGAGTCCCAACCCACAGAGCTGCCCCCCATTGTAGATGTAACAAAAGCATGTTAAAAGGTTAGTGTTAATTATAATTGTTGATTGTGGCAAATAGGAATGGGACTAATGAGATGTTGTTGTCCTTCAGAATAGGGGTCTGCTCAGCCTTGCAGTCTATCAACACAACACCAGAGGTTATTACCAGAACAGGCCTGGTGTCCACATCTTATAGGCCAATCTGATATTCCACTTGCTTTTTTGCTTGTTAATTTTGCTTTTTTCTTACGTTAAATCAATTACCTTAATCGTCTGATTGGGGAAATTATGAGGTCAACTCTTCTCCTGTTGGAGGTCACATTGGCTCAGGAAATGCAGCTAAAATGTAACCGTTTTTATGGATTATATTTTGTGAGTTTCCAGGGACTTCACCTTGTAGCGTTCCTATGGGAAATCCAGGGCCGTCTTCCCATCCGGATGGAAAATAAACAGGCAGTCACCATGGATACCCACAGTGGACCCATGCTTACCTTAAGGGGGTGGAGGCCAGTGCTGTAGTGAGGTGACCAAGCCCCTACGATTGGATGCTGCCCGCATATCGATGGGGCATGCAGTCCCCCGGGGCAGCACCGCCTGGCAGAGTGAAGCAGTCGGGCTGAACATATTAGCATATATTTCACTATGAGCTACACATTACATGGCTTTGCTATCTAGCTGTGCTCTCGTGCCAGATTGTACAGCAGTATTAGAAAAAGGAACCTCTGTGAAGAAGATGGCAAAGCTGTTGTCCTCATTTTGTCGGGTGACTTCTAATCCAAAAACTGCACGTCCTACTCAAGGTATGAAAGCGTTGGAGCCCAAATGCTTATAAATAGTAAACATGTCGGTTATATAGGTGTCATGGGTGATTTTTGGCCCATTTTGCTACAGTATATCACAGCTCTAAGATATAAATCTTATGGGTTGTCAGGAACATTTTCTACATTTCTTATAAATGTATATATTTTTTTATTATAAATAAAGCCAGTAGAGGGCACAGTGGAGCAGTTCCACCTAGCTCCCCAAACCAGTCTAACCAGTCTCTGGCAGCCCACCTGCAACCCATTACCACCCCAGTTTCTTTGCAGAACCGAGAGGGTTCCTCGAGAAATGTTCTAGAGTTAGTCCAGGGGTTCTCAAAGTGTGGGTCAAAGAAGTCCGATACCGATGGAGGGGTCAGGGGATGAATTTCACAATGTGGAAAAATATTCCATTTTAACAATAATTGCGATTGGCTGATTGTGATAAATCTACCTGCAAAACTAAGTTTGGGTCAGAAAGCAAAGGCAGCAGCTGCGATAAATCAGGACCTAAGATCATACCTCCTTCCTTAAGTATGCAATCTGCAAAAGCATATTTGATAAAGGAGACAAAGGTAAGCATGCTTAGTATTCTCCATCACACACCAACAATAACTCATACTATGTGAGAGGAAGCCCAGGTTTTTAAAGGCAGAGAACAGGTGTTGGTATTCAGCATGCTCATGATGGGGGCGTGACAAAACCCCCTCCCCCCCAACGGCCACCTCTTGGAGGCTGAGGAAGGTGCCTGGGCCGGCCCCAGGGCCGAATGGTCAGTTGTCGGGGTGGTCGCAGTGGAATTGGGCTGCCAGTGAGGGGGTCGAGGATAACCCCCACAGGTACTCCCCACAGCCTTCCTAATCCACCAGGTACTGCAGGTTACCCTGCTGCTGCCAGTAATCCAGGAGTGGCAGAGACATAAAGTCCATGCAGGATAGAATCCGGGACAGTAGAGAGGAGAATCAATGAAAGGGCCTGGAGATAATGCTAGTCAGCATACTATTCTTAGGGAATGTTGGGAGGTGACTGCCCTAAAAGAACAGACACCTCCAATAACCCCCCCCCCCCCATTATTTTTGTGTTTTTCCTGTATCTTTGCTAATAAATTTGTCCTTTTTCTGTCTGCCACAGTAAATGTATCGCTGCACTTTTTGAAATCCTGTGAGATGTGCACGGCCAGTAATTTGAAGTTTCTTACTCTCTCTTCCACAGTCATGCTTTGGTTTGGAAGGCAGATATTACATTAAAGGGAGATACATTATCAAAGAGCTTTGGCGCCATCTTGGCCTGCTTACCTGTTACTGCAAGCATCAAGGTTTGAAGACTTTTTCCAAAGGCACTGTGCAACAGCACAGTACACTTTACTGTTTAAGTTGTACATTACTAACAAAATGTACATTATTCTCTAATTACCTTTTTCAGATTGTATTAAAAAGTTCATTTAGGGAATGCTTTAGCCACCAGATCTCCATCCTCTGGTAATTCTAATGTATACACTATTTTTTTATTGTTTGTTTTTGCTATTTGACCCTATCTGGATTCACCAGATACCTCTGTGGGTTGCAACCTTAATCAAATGACATAACACACTTGGAAGAAAGTGCTTTTCTTGCTAAATTCAACTTACAACACTAAGGATGCTGTGAATGCTTTGGATTATATGTAGGGGCCGCAGTAGAGTAACGGGAGAAAGCCAGCTGCCTCATCAACCCAGAGGAACACAAGCTGCTCTCTACCTCCTCACCAGACACCTTGCATGGCACAGAAGAAACACAATACAGATCTGTGCTGTAGTTACACCACTTAATTGGACACATTTTCCACTGATTTATTTTATTCATCAGTCTAGTTGATGTTGTACTCTGTATTTCTTTCCGTGTAAACGTACACATGGGATCAATAAATGAATTTATAATGGCATAAAAAGCAATACCAAAAGTGTCACATACTAATTTTATAATTATCGCCATGAAATTCTTACATCCTCTCTAACATCATCCAGCTTGTGTACCAGGTAAAAACTGCATTCCTTTATTTTGCTAATCCTGTTCTCATAAAGAATTGCATGTGTTTTGTGCTGCTGTTAGATTTCAAAATATTACCAAGTTATTAGCTTATACTGAACACTGGTTAATAAACATGGCAGATTTCATTTGGCATTTGGGATGAGAATCTGTTATGGTAGTAATGTAGTTTTTAATGGCCATGGATGGTATTCAGAGAGTATTTGATGTTTGCTGCTCATACTCGTTGCTTAAACTATGTGCTCATCTACCTGACACAGCTTTACATTTTTTCACTCCACTGAAGCAGATAAAAAACATGAAATCGCAACTAAAAACATGCCATTACTTATCCTGTAATTGCCTTAATCCATAACATTAATGCAATTAAAAATAATGAAAACTCAAACAATAAAATTGTAATAAAAAGAAAATTTATTGTGCAAGTTTATTTACAGTACAGAAAGTTTTTCCTTTCTTCCAGATGTCGGCAGGTGTTGTGAATGTTTGATGAATGGTGATTTCAAGAATCTTTTACTGGTTTACAATGCTGTTAATGGTCTTGGACCTACCTATTTATCAGATTTGCTTTTATCCTATGAGCCCCCTAGAAGTCTCGGGTCTTCAGGTAGCAGCCTTTTAATTATCCCTGAAGTCCAAACAAAAGCCCACGGTGAAGCATCCTTTTGCTACTGTGGCCCAGGTCTGTGGACCAGCCACCCTGAGGACCTGAGGGCATCAGAGAATGGTCACGTTTTTAAAAGCAGACTCAAGACATTCCATTTTAATCCGGCTTTTATTTGAGTTCTATTCGTTTACCCAAACTTTATTTATCTGTCTGCTTATCTATATATGTGAACTTTATTTATTACTTATTTCTCTACTTATTTATACATTTGTCCACCTTATTATTTGGTATGGTCCTCTTTTGTTTTATTTTTTACTATCAGTCTTATTTCTTTTAATATCTTACTTATCTCTTTATATCCCAGAACATCTCATCTCTGTTTATCTCCATTTTATTATTCTATCCCTAATGTTCTGTCTCTATTTTATCCTCCTTTTACATCCCATTTATACTTTTATTTTGTAGTTGCTTGTATTTTATATTATCTTTATATTTACTTATACACCATAACTTTATCTTTTCCTTTTTATTAACTCACCATTCATAATTTTACTCGCTATATTTAAACCTGCCTCTGGCGTTTCCTCATGCAAATTTCTGAGATTCATGTTAATTAATGTTTCCTCACTTCCTGTTTTTATTGTTGTGTCTATTCTTTTCTTATTTACTTATCTATTTATTTGTTAATTTACTTATTTATTTATAATTGTCTTTCATTTATTTTGTACCTTTATTTTACATAGTTTGGGTGAGGGTGGCAGTAGGGGTGGGTTGATGTTGTTTTTTATTATGTAAAGCACTTTGTGTTGCATTGTGTTTGTGGGAAAAGTGCTATATAAATAAAGTCTGACTGATTGATTGTATGAGATCCTGAGAATGGGCTGCTGCTCCAAAGTGTGGTAGGTGGATTTTCCCAGGAACTGCAGGCTGGAGATATCTGAGGAGCTCTCCTGGAGTGAAGATAGAAAGAGAAGAAGGGAACAAGCAGAAGGTGTGGGGAGAAAAAGACTGCAGAACCAGTTAAAGCTCTACAGCTGAATTGTATAAAATACTGAATTCATTCTTAGCCTTTTCAATACTCCCTGTTACTACTTCTTCCAAAAAGAAAAGGGACAGCAGAAAAAGGCACATTTCATCTTCTTCTTCTTCTTCTTCTTCTTCTTCTTCTTCTGGCTCTTCTCAGTACCATCTCCTGACTGATCTTCAGCATTCACGTTGAATGATAGTTCTTCTCCGGTGGTCTTCTCGACAGCATCTTCTTTTATTTCATCTACCATCATCCCTTTGGTGTCTTCCTCTTCCTCAGCTCCTTCTTCTGGGATGGTCTCTAGCCATGATCTCTCTCCATGTGCCACCATAACTTGCAGTTTGACCACATCAGCATCTTCGGCCTCCTGAAAGGCCACATCATTTTCTTCGTCTTCCTCAGCCTCTTCTCCCTGGGAAGTCTCTAGCCACGTCCTGGCTATATATGCCGCCATGTATTGCCATCTCTCCGCTGTGGCAACATCAGCATCTTGAGCCTCCTGAAATGCCAGATCTGTATCTTCCTCTTCCTCTGGTCCTTCTTCTTCGATGGTTTCCAGCAAAATTCTGCCTCCTTGTGACATTATACATCCTAAAACATTCCCTGTCCTATTCTCTCCTTCTCCCTTAACCTCCTCCACATTCACTCCCACCTCACATCCATTCTCCTCATATCAGCCTCTGTCCACCCCATCTCAACATCAGAGGCCTTCCCTTCAAATTTCCCCCTCTCTGCTACCTCCACCTTTTCCCCATTAACCCCTTCCAATCCCTCTTTATCCCCCCCAACCTGGACAGTGGAGGGTGTCGCTGGTGAGCATTCCTCCACACCATCTCCCCAGTCGATCACCTCGTCCCACAGGTTCCAGGCCTCCCAGTGTTGGGTGTTGGTCCAGGCAACAGATCTCTCAGTTTGCTTTCTGGGGAATAAATGAGAGACAGTTAACCAGCACTTAACAGTGAAAGTTGGATGAATAAAGGCTTGACAGATATTCAACCATACAGAAAATACAGCTGCTATAATTACAATAAATAATTCTAGGGTGGTTTACAATAAAAATAAAAAAACAAACAAACAAAGAAACTGTGCAGGCAAGATTGGAAAAAAATGAAAATACACTATATGCACAATACACAGTAAATGACACCAAATTATAAATAAAATAGGATAGGAATCAACAGCGCTCCACAACAAGCGAATACACAGATAAATAATACCAAGAACTGCGTTAACACTGATGAAACTACGAATATTTTAAAGCTTTTATTCCGTGCAATATTATATTTTTGAAAAACTGTAATGGTAAACTAGAAGCATCTAGCTTACTCCGCAAGCAATGTCCCAAATTGTTTTAACACTTTAACATCCAGTACAGTGGGGGTTCCCAGCCTCCGGTCAGTGTACCGGTATCGTCCGCGCTCAATATACCACCGGGCGGCGGGGGGTAGAGGTGCCAATTACGGTCCCGTTTGTTACGAGATCGCGCCGTATTGTTTCCGTTCACATTGCCAATCTCCCACCGCTCGATCGGTAGATTTTATCGTGGGAACCCCGGGGAAAAACACCGCCCTTTTACCGGTCAGTGAAATTTTTGTACTGTACGATAGAAACGAACATTGAAAGGCTGGGAAGCCCAACTAAACTAGCCTGTCTGTGGAGAATTTACTAACCAAACAGGTGTCTGTTATCATTGAAATATATGACCAATCCTAATAACAATAAAGACCACGACGGTTTTAATGACATTAAAGATATGCAGTTATTTTACCGCATTATACACATTTACTATGTTCGTATAGTATAAAAGACTAAATAATCAAACTAGCACAACATAATTTGAAGGATAAAAACTAATTTTGGGGCGCTAACATGCTACTCACCTCTGCATCATTTTCACTCCAAGTTTGTTGTGTTTTAAACGGTAAAGAATGTTTACGTTGTTTCTATGGAAACTACCCTCACTGTACGCTTGATCATAACGTAAGGGCAGGTATGTAATAACTGGTTAATCGGTTGTTCATGCTACATGCGTACGCGTACGTCAAAATTTGTGCGTAGCGGCCATTTTACCAGGGAATGTCGAAGGTGTCATACGTGGGTCAGATGTATAAAGTTTCTTTTCAGAGTTAAGAAAGTTTAATATATACAAAATTTATAGACTATTGAAATATGTATTTCATTAAGGAAAATGGGGCTGATAGGCTATATTCACAAGTCTGTAAGTCTGGTAATAATGGTTCTTTAAATAACATTTTACTGAGTATTTGAAATATTTGAAATACATAAAATACAATCTCTCGAGGTATTTTGTTACAAATGACATCAGATTTTTTTCTTCAGCATGGAGATGTCTTGCTTTAAACGATTTTTGCGATTAACTTCACATTAAAGCAAGGTTACTTGTTTTTGGTAAAAGCAAGAAATACAAGCTTTGCACATTGTACTCGGGTCTTACTCCCTGCACGTATTGAAGGCATGGAGGGACAGTCACTGCAGTTACCTATTCTCCCAGACTGCCTTTCTCATTTAAGTGTTGATACTTCAGAAGAAGATGGATCATTTGCTTGGTTCCTTATTGACCACAAGCACCCATATTGCAGAACGAATAAGACTGAAATGGGTGGAAGGCCACGTGTTCGACTGTCTGTGGTGAAAGAAATAAAAGGAGGAGCTGGAATTGCCTGTGATTATGGAGAAAATGGCTGGCCATGGTGAAAAAGATGTGGATATTTTGACCAATTCACATTCACAGAAAGGGTTGTTTAATTCAGCATGAGAGGAATTCACATATTTTTGTGATTAAGGTAATTACCCTATCATAACTTGAATATCTTCCCCTTATTTAACTAATTAAAATGTTATGTGTAACACGGCACTTAAATACATCGCATGTCTTGTGATGAAAGTCACATTCGGTTTGCCGAATGTATTCTCTGTCTTAAATGGTTATTTTTTTCCTTGTGCTGGAAGACGTACCCAGTTTTCCATTAAAGAAACAGTATGATGAAGTTACATTCAAGTTAACATACAAATATGCTAATTAAAAGATCCCATCTCACTGATCAAATCTCGGGTCTACCTGACCTGGGTCAGGCACTGCTTGCATGGCATGACATTACAGGGCTCAGTTTTAGAACCAATAATATTCCTAATTTACATTAACAACACTGACTTCAATATATACAATAAACTGGTTAAATTTCCAGATGACACCAAGGTGGGTGGTGTAGCACAGTGGTTCTCAACCATTTTGCACCGCGGCCCAATTTTTACCATGCCAGCTCAGTCGCGACCCTTTCTCAAGTATAGGTTTAAATTAACACTATGGTCAAGTGCCATATCGGACTAATATGACTGGATGTGCCGTCCTGGATTGGTTGAGTGTTCACTAGTTTTGCGTTAAACAGTTGCAGACCCAAGACCTGTTTATACAGGTTAATTCTAGGACGGGGGCTGGGAAATCTAATCGTGGATCAGCATAGGAGCTTGCTGGTTTTAAAATGCTCACATTTCCAACTCTGCTTCGCGACCCTTGCAAAACTTGCCGTGACCCACAACCCGTGGGTCGAGAATTGCTAGTATAGCAGATACTGAACTAGCAGCACAGAGGCTACAGGGGGATCTTGATTTAATTAGTGACTGGGCTGATAGCTGGCTAATGAAATTTGATGTAGACAAATGTAAGGTAATCCATGCAGGGAGCAGAAATATAAAGTACAGATATTTAATGGGTTCCACTGAAATAAAGGAAGCTGATTATGAGACAGATCTTGGTGTGTATGTTGATGCTTCCATGTCCCACTCTAGCCAGTTTGGGGAAGCAATTAAAAAGGCCAATCAGATGTAGGGTTACATCTCTTGGTGTGTGGAGATAATACCCCCAATCCTTCAGCTACGAACCACTGTGTCACCGATCACTGGTAAAATCCCGTATTCTATGGCAATTACATATGAAATGGCCCATAAGATTTAACAATGGGGATACAGGGAGGAGGTGAGGTGTCTGCCAGAGTGGTTTCAGCACAATAAGAGACTTAGCAGAGCACGCTGCAGCTGGTATGATGAAGGCCCATCAGCACCTCTACTCCCTTAGTTGTCTGAGGACGGCCTGGATGTTACCTACAGTCCTCACAAACAGGTGTGCTATGGAGTCCATCCTCACAAACAGCACAACATCATGGCAACTGCCCAGCGCGGGACTGAAAAGTGCTACAGAGCGTAGTGACAGTAGCATAGAACACATGCTGCACTCAGCAGTCCAAGGCATTAATTTATTCCACCAACCACTAGGGGGCAATCAGCCCAAGCATACCAGTAATACTGTAACTATGGTTTCCACAATGGAGATCGTAAGGAAGGGGTGTGGTTCCATGGAGGGCATGGGGTGGGTCCGCGTTTTTGGGATGACCTGTCTATCAGCCAATAATTACACATTACACTCCTGGGGACCCATTGTTATTGGCTGACTGAGAGGCCATCCCAAAAACCTGCACCCACACCGGCCCTCCATGGAACAGGTTGCCCATGATCAGAACATCCATCCATCCATTTTCTGCAACCGCCTATCTCATTAAGGTTCACGAGGCGTCCGGAGCCAATCGCAGAGGCTATGGGCGCAAGGTAGGGAACGACCCAAGATGGGGCGCCAACGCTGTCACTCCATAGCAGTGCGCAGACGCTCACTAAGAGCAATTTAGACACAAGTTCAGCTAACTGCATGTTTTGTTTTGTAGGAAGAAGAACCCAGAGGAAACTCATGTGAACACAAAGAGAACACGCAAACTGCACACACTCAGAGCCTTAGTCAGGAACGGACCCCACAACCTGGGAGGCCTCATTGCTAACTACTGAGCTAAAGTGGTTTTAAATAGCGTCTATTTTCATTACAGCTAATTGTCGGTTTTTTTGGGGTATCAAAAAAATCTGCTGTACACTCTTGGGTGCTTAGTGCTACTTAGTGTTCACATTAATTAAACAGGCAATATTTTTACATTATTTTTTGCATGAGTAAAATAATAAGCTCCGGCTCAATATCTCAGATATCCCACATCTCATGGATGTCCAGGAGCTCCCTGACACCTGCAAACGATGCACAGTGTCCTGGAAATATGCCTTTGCGTTATTCAGCGACGGTAAGCGGGGCTCTTATTGAATGAACATAAAGCGGTATACAGTATGACCATATTACCACCCAACCATAGCTAGCACACCCATCCACCACCACCTCCTAATCCGCCTTCCCGAAATCAATATGACTAAGGTGGGATGTCTGCAAGTGGGTGTACAAAATGGTTGGATGGATGGATGGATGGATGGATGGATATGAAAGGCTGGGTTGCACCAACATGTTTTAACTTTTAAATTGGATGAAACCTAGACTTATCTACTAATCCTGTTGCACTAAAATTTAAACCTAGTTTAAATTTAGTTTACAGTTAATCCTGGTTAAATCCTTGGCAACCTCAGTTTAATTTCCACTTGAACGTTGATTCAATTCAGGGGGCAGTCTGTGGCTCAGTTGGCTCATCCTCTGTTCTGTTGATCAGAAGGTTGCTTGTTTGAGCCCAGCCTCAGCACATCTGTTTGGCTTTGAGGAAGGTTCTTAACCCCCCAGTGCTGCTATGGGCAGCTACTCTTCATGGCCAACTTGCTCTCCCCTACAGATAGCAAGTTGGAGGAGACATAAAGAGAATTTCCCCACAGGGATCAGTAAAGTATCTATTATTGTTGTTGCCCCAGTGAATTTAAACCTAGCATAAAGCTGGATTAGCAGTTATATTTCAACCACCCCTTGAGCAGGTCTATGGTAGGTCTGTTTTATTGACAACATGGCTGCATTTCTTTGCTGGATGGGATTACAGGATAGAATTCCTTGCAGGAAAATTTGAGACAGGTTAAGCCCAATTGAATTTTATAACACTGAGTTTTCCCATAAGTATAGATTTACAACAGAGTCTGTCATATACCCCAATGGGAAGGTGGGACCAGCTATCAAGCATGAAAGTGAGAGGAAATCTGCTGTACCTCCACATCTCCAGTTCCTAGTAGCTTTGCATTTTGATGCTACAGGACATTTTCAGATGGTTGACAGGGATCTTTTTGGAGTTCAAAAGTCCAGTCTGCAGAATTGACAGCAGACTGTCAAAGGCAATTGCATGTTTAAAGAATCAGTACATTCATTTTGAACCAAGGAGGAAGATATCAGCTGTATTTTACAGGAGAGCAGGTTTTCCTGGAGTAAGCGGAGCTATTGACTGCACCCACGTTTTGATTACTAACTCAGGTGGTTAGAATGTGGAACTTTTTTGTTTTATTATTGGATTACTGCTCAATTAATGTTCGAGTTGTGTGTGAAAAGCTAAAGTAACTCAACACAACCCAGAGCAAAAGTATAGTAAAAGCAGCTACTTTTATTTTAAAATGTCATGAGACGTTTGCATTAACTTTATTTATGGCCATATTTATTTAGCCCATAGACATCATGCACATAGATGCCGCCTTGGTCACTGCTGTTCATTGGAGCAATGCGTAGATACAGTCGCCATCTTGGTATGAGGTAGCCACTCCTCCTTATTGCATGTCCGTCCACAGAAGCAAAGAAATCACCATAAACCACCGAATTTTCAACAGAGTTTCAAAGGTTTCAGTTTGTTATGAACGTCAGAAATGCATTCATTAATTATACAGAATACTTGGTCAATTTGAAAATTAAGGTTTTCAGATTTGAAAAAAGGATTTCAAGTAGATAGTAAATACTGTAGTACTCATATTCCAAATGAACTTATCCTATGTAATTGTTTCTAAGGATATTCTATTTTCTTACTGTATGTAAAATGGCTACCATGGTGTAATTTGATTTAAAATTAAGAAAAAAAAAAGTTCATTTTAAATGTATACAGTGTATTATATACTAAACAATGTATATAGTGTATTAGAAAGATTGTTATACAATTTGTTCCAATAAACAAATGATTCTTTTGTAAAACTAAGAATAAATAAAAACTAAAAAAGTATTCAAACATTTAAGATATTTATTTTCTCTGATAACCGTTTAACAACACTACTTTACATACTTACTTCCTGCTTGACCTGGATGTACTGGGTAGCTAGAGATAAAGTAATTTAAGTCAATACAAAAAATTTCTAAAAATGCATTTTGTTATATATAGTTGGCATTGCACATGGCTAGTGAAAATTAAATTAGATTAAATGAGAAACTGTCATGAAAGATTGTCAGGAAATTTTAAAACGGGTGGGATCACTCCTTCCTTTTATCAGGTCATCTGCCCAGTCCTGTCAAACTCTTCAGATTTAAAATGACAGCTGCAGATGACTGTATAGGCTTTCGGCTTGAACCCCTTCAAGCTCAGTGCTGTTGTCCATACCTGTTGCCTCAGTTTGTTATTTGAGAATCTACACACAAATTAGGTCCATCTATGCTTATCACATTAACATACAGCAGTACAACTGTTTCACAAATATAATTTTAGCATCTGACAGATCTATTACTTATTATTAAAGTAATAATAATAATTGATACTTTATTGATCCCGGTGGAGAAATTCTCTTTTCACTAACCCCCGACTGACTATCTGTAGGTGAGAGCAAGTTTAATGGGCAGTGAAGGGCAGCCACCCATAGCAGCACCCAGGGAGCTGGAGGTTAGGGTCATCTTCAGAGACCCACAGATGCGCCGACGGCCAACTTGAACCGGCGATCACAGGTGGAGGCTTAGTCCACTGAGCCACACGCTGCCCCAAGTTAATGAACATGTTCATCCTTTGCTCTCTTGACAAATACCTGACAAAAGTTTGCTAACGTTAGCTTAATTTAGGTAAACTTAGTCATTTAGCCATCAAACAGAACATCCATCCATCCATTATCTGTTTTAATGAGACCACCAGTACTTGAAGTGGGCCGGAACGCAGCGGAATGCAGTTCCGGAACTTCTGTATTTTCGTCTTTTGGGTTCCGCCACTGTTTTCTGCGTTCCGGTACTTACTGAAACTGATCCGACGCAGCGACAGTGGCCCGAGAATAGACAATATCACAAGACTGATAAAACACTACATTACCCACGAGCCACGACAGTGCCCTATCATATGCATCCACTGAGTCCCAACCAATCGCATCAGGAAAGCAATGCAAACTGTTGCAATTTATACTGTGAATATCATGATGGCATTGTTCACTGAAAAACTCAATAAAAAAGATACATTAAACGGAAGTGGTGGTCGTCTTTGGTGGTCCATGAACTAATCATGCTAGCGTGGCTAAATAAAGCAAAAAGAAAGCGGCATGGAAGCCCAGAAAAGGAATCAAATAGCGAGTGTGAGTACTCTGCAGCCGCCTGCACGATTGCTGGGGGTGTGTCTGAAGGTGCTTTACATGTAGATGCAGCAGTTAATGTGGAATCAGATTTAGCTGATCTGATTAACGATGATGACAATGAAGCAGCTTGCAATGATAAGCCAGACTGCTGGACAAGTGACCAAGCGCAGTACTTCCGCAAAGAAAACCCCTGGTTAATTCTAAAAGAAAAAAAGCTTGGATGCAGTATATGTGCCAAAATATCCTCCCTCTCATGCCTAACAGAGCAGGGAGTTAAATTATCCCCAGAGTGGAGAGATTACCTGATTAGCCCGTCTGGCATGGATAAATCAAAACAACAACGATCACTTAGAAAGAAAATAAAAGAACACCGAGATACAAAAGCCTATAGGAAAGCGGAGGAAATGTCAAAATTGGCAGGGCGCGATGAAATGACTAGGCATGTGGAAGTAATGCATAAAGCCAAACTCGAGACCAGCAGTCGAGTGTTTCGAACAGCATACAAAATTGGAAAATACGGACATCCTCTATCAGACATGCGAGCCGATGTCGTTGTCCAACAATTAAATGGCCTGGACATGCCCTTGGCTGAACACGATGCCTCGCCATCCATCCTGCGGCTGTGTGTCTATTAATCCTGCCATCGTGCATCAAGCACCACGTGCCTGCACCGGTCGGCCGCTGCATTGAGACATATATTTCAACCCCTGTATTAGCTTAGTCATTTCATCTTGTCTGTATTAGCTTAGTCATTTCATCTTGTTTGTTTGACTCATCTGCCGGCCCCTGGAGGATGGGCTCCCCCTTTGGGTCTGGTTCCTCCCAAGGTTTCTTCCTCTTAGGGAGTTTTTCCTTGCCACCGTTGCCTTTGGCTTACTCAATGGGGGGTCCTTACGAGGCAGAAATGTAAAGCGCATTGAGACAATGTAATGTTGTGCTATATAAATAAAATTGAATTGAAAAATTGAATTGAATTGAACATGGGGCGAGTCCTGCACACCAACAAAACTTGTGCAGATATATTAGATCACATCGCCAAGGAAATGAGGAAAAGTATGGCGATGGACTTAGTAGTATTGCAACATCTTTCAGTCAGCTGAGAAGTCAGCTGAGGAGTCAGCTGGGTAGTGGAATTTTTCTGTGGTCATCTGATTATCACCTTTTACTGATAACAACAGGTTTAGGTCGGACGGGCCTTTCCATGATCTCCCTTGTGTTGTTATTGGTGTGACAAATTTCTATTTTACTCTTCTCTCCTCACACATATCCTGGCAGCCCCTCCTCTTCAGCAGTCATATGCTTTACTTATGTTGCAATAGCTTACTCTCCAAACCAGGTCTGTACCTTAGTTTGGTCCTCATGCAAATATATCAGTTCCGCTTTCAAGCATTACAGCCTACTATAGAGTGATTGCATCATGTATCAGAATCATAAAGGTAATTATACAATTGTATATAATTACAGTTAAAAGTTATAACATAAATGGTAATGTCACGCCCCGCTCCGTCCGCTCCTGATGTGTGCCACGCCCACCTCGTTACCTCGTGTTCAGCCCTGATCGTGATCACCTGTGTCCTGTTACGTCTAGCTTGTCTTTTGTATTTAGTCCTCGTCTGAGTCAGTCTTCCCGAGATCTGTCATTGTATTGTCGTGTAGTGTCACGTTAGATGTCCATGCCTGTTCGTCCCTCCCTTAATAAACCCCTTTACCGGACTTCCTGGCTTCGCTCGCCTGCTTCCTTGCTCGCCTCCCGTCTGACGCTGACAGAATGACAGATCTCCCCGAAAGCACGAAGCAGCAGTCCGAGCACCACTGGCTCGGACTGCTGCAAGACTTCGTGTACTGGCAATCCCAGCCCGAAGTCCAGGAGGACCCGGTAGCCCTGGAGCTGGCTAGCCGGGGCCGGGACCTGCTCCAGAAGGAGCGCCCAGCCGGGCAGGAATACCCGCTGACGAGGGCACGGAAATGCCTTCACTGCCTGATCCAGCGCACAACGAGCAGCCGGGAGAAGCGGAGCAGAGAGCTGGAGGAAGCAGCCCCGACGCTCTTTGTGGGAGCCTGCTCTCTTCTCCCTGCCTGGGACGACATCGCCGCTGCCCGCCTGGTGAGCCTCCACCCGGAGAAGCCGCCTCCTTTGGAGGCTTACTTTTACCGGCCGGCGCACCTGGGTCTAGGCAGGATACACGCCGTGTGGGACGCTGTTCCCCGGGTGCCCAAAGCCCTTAAAGGGAAGGCGCCTACGCGCTCAGCACCCCTCCTGCCTGCTCCGGACCTGTCCGATCCGGACCGGCATGTTCCGGATCTGCCCGCGCCTGCGCTGCCTGCTGCCGCCGCCGATCTGCTCGCGGCTGCGCTGCCTGCTGCCGCCGCCGATCTGCCCGCGGCTGCGCTGCCTTCTGCCACCGCCGATCTGCCCGCGGCACCGCCTGCTGCTGCTGCTGCTGCCACACTGCCAGCAGCTCTGCCTGACCCGCCTGTCCTGCCTGACCCGCCTGTCCTGCCTGACCCGCCTGTCCTGCCTGACCCGCCTGCAGTCCCTGCAGCTACCACCGCTCTGCCTACGGCAATGCCCAAGGTGGCCGCTGCGGCGCCCCCTGCTGGCCGCGTGATGGCGGCACCCCCTGCTGGCCGCGTGATGGCGGCGCCCGCTGCGGCGCCCCCTGCTGGCCGCGTGACTGCGGCGCCCACCGAGGCGCCCCCTGCTGGCCGAGTGACTGCGGCGCCCGCCGAGGCACCCCCTGCTGGCCGCACACCCAAGGTGCCCTCCGAGGGGCCCCTTGCTGGCCACGTGACGGCGGTGCCCGTCCTGCCGGCACCTGAACTGCCTGTCTCGCCTGTCCTGCCGGCTCTTGACCTGCCCGTCTCGCCTGTCCTGCGCTGCCTGCTGCCGCCGCCGATCTGCCCGCGGCTGCGCTGCCTTCTGCCGCCGCCGATCTGCCCGCGGCACCGCCTGCTGCTGCTGCCACGCTGCCAGCAGCTCTGCCTGACCCGCCTGTCCTGCCTGACCCGCCTGACCCGCCTGTCCTGCCTGACCCGCCTGTCCTGCCTGACCCGCCTGACCCGCCTATCCTGCCTGACCCGCCTGTCCTGCCTGACCCGCCTGCAGTCCCTGCAGCTACCACCGCTCTGCCTACGGCAATGCCCAAGGTGGCCGCGTGATGGCGGCGCCCCCTGCTGGCCGCGTGATGGCGGCGCCCCCTGCTGGCCGCGTGATGGCGGCGCCCGCTGCGGCGCCCCCTGCTGGCCGAGTGACTGCGGCGCCCACCGAGGCGCCCCCTGCTGGCCGAGTGACTGCGGCGCCCGCCAAGGCGCCCCCTGCTGGCCGCACACCCAAGGTGCCCTCCGAGGGGCCCCTTGCTGGCCACGTGACGGCGGTGCCCGTCCTGCCGGCACCTGAACTGCCTGTCTCGCCTGTCCTGCCGGCTCTTGACCTGCCCGTCTCGCCTGTCCTGCCGGCTCTTGACCTGCCCGTCTCGCCTGTCCTGCCGGCTCTTGACCTGCCCGTCTCGCCTGTCTTGCCGGCTCTTGAACTGCCTGTCTTGCTGGTCCTGTCGGCGCCTGAACTGCCTGAGGTGGCCGCGGTTGCGCCCCCTGCTGGCCGTGTGATGGCGGCGCCCGCTGTGGCGCTCCCTGCTGGTCGCGTGTTGGCGGCGCCCGCCGAGGCGCCCCCTGCTGACTGGACGCCCGAGGCGCCTGCCCAGGCGGCCCCTGCTGGTCGCACGCCTGCAGCTGCCTCCGCTCTTCCTGAGGTGCCCGCCGAGGCGCCTCCTGCTGGCCACACGCCCGCGGCCCCGTCCGAGGCCGCCTCTCCCATCCTGCCCGCGGCCCTGCCTGAGGCCGCCTCTCCCGTCCTGCCCGCGGCCCTGCCTGAGGCCGCCTCTCCAGTCCTGCCCGCGGCCCTGGCTGCCCCGCCTGCGGCCACGCCCGCGGCTCTGGCTGCCTCGCTTGCGGCCACGCCCGCAGCTACGGCTGCCCCACCTGTTGCCTCCTTAGAGGCCCTGACTCCCTCGCCCTTACCCCGGCAAGGCCAACGCCCCCCAGGACCCCGCCTGTCGGTGTCCCGTAAGGGAAGGGGACATAGGCGTCGGGCCCGGGTCCCGCCCGCCCTGCCCCCTGGCTCGCCCGTTCGGCCCCTGGCTGTGGCTCGGTGGCTGCCTGCGGGTCCTCCGGCTCGGGGTCGGCGGTCCCCTCCGGGTCCCCCCCTGGATCCTCGGTGCCGGTCCTCGGTCCCGCCTCCGGGTCCATGTTGGCCGCCTCCGGGCCCCCCTGCTCCGGCTGAGCGTCGGACGGCGCCTTCGCCAGCTCCGGCTGCGCCTCCGCCTGCCGCGGCTTCCCCCTCCTGCCTGCCTTCACTGGTGTTCCCTCCTGCTCCCTCCGTGTCCCCTCCGTCACTCCCTCGTCCCGTTCCCTTAGCCCCTGGGTGGTCCCCTCCTGCTCCCTCCTCCCTCTCCCCTGCGGCCCCTCCGGCCGCTGCCCGTCGCCCGCCTGGGCTCCCTCGTGCTCCCCTTTTTCCTCCTCCCTTTCCCTTTGTCCCGCCTGTCTCTGCTCCTCGTCCCATTGTTCCTCCTTCGTTCACTCCTGGCCCCTTCGTGTCGCCTGTGGGTGTTCCCCCCGTGTCTCCCTTCCTGGTCTGTCTGTCTGCGTTCCCCGTCCTCTGTCAGGTCCTGTCTTTCTTTTGGTCCTTGTTCTTGTTTTGTGTTTCGGTCCTGTTTCCTGTGTCTCGTTGATGGTGTTCTGCTTTTGTCTTCCAGGTCCTGTTCCCCGGTTCCGTCTCGTCCGTCGCCTCCTCTCGGGCGCGCCCGGTGTGCGCGCCTTTGAGGGGGGGTTATGTCACGCCCCGCTACGTCCGCTCCTGATGTGTGCCACGCCCACCTCGTTACCTCGTGTTCAGCCCTGATCGTGATCACCTGTGTCCTGTTACATCTAGCTTGTCTTTTGTATTTAGTCCTCGTCTGAGTCAGTCTTCCCGAGATCTGTCATTGTATTGTCGTGTAGTGTCACGTTAGATGTCCGTGCCTGTTCGTCCCTCCCTTAATAAACCCCTTTACCGGACTTCCTGGCTTCGCTCGCCTGCTTCCTTGCTCGCCTCCCGTCTGACGCTGACAGGTAACATAGAATTCATTATTAATTGCTTATTGCATTAGTACACGATTTGCATAATATTGATTAATGTTTTAAAAGCATAGAGCATAGTATAAAGCATAGTATCAATTTTTCTTCCACACTTTTCTGGGATGGTGAGAACCTGAATGATATCAACAGGACAGACCAAGAGTATGAGGAAGCAGAGGACAGATAGCTGAGAGGGAAGATTCAGGGCTGTCATCTAATGAAGCAGATCTCTGTGAGTGGAAGCCAGTGTCTGATCCACCAGTGAGGTATTCTTTTCGGCACAAAAACGGACCTAAGATATTCACGTATTACAAGTTAGGCCAGCCTTCTTCTAAGTAATTTACATTGTTACAGTAACTCAAATTCTTTATTGAAATCTCAAGTTCATGTTGACAGGTGAAGTAAATATTTGTAGATGGCATATAGGCTTTAATTTTAGGGGTGCATGTTATACAAGACACTGGGCCACAAACACAAGTAGAGTACATAGTTTAGATGCAAGGCATAGAATTTAATTACATTTTTTATACAGCGCCTTTCACAACAGAGTTGTCCCAAAGTGCTTTACATGGATATGTTGTGATATATTACAACACCATTAGATAAAATACAGGAAAAAGGAAGGGAGCAAATTAAATAAAGAAAGCCAGGTGACAACAGAGGAGAGGAACCAAAAACTCCAAAGTAATGAGAAAAAAAACCTCTGGGGTCAACTGGCTGGCTAACCTCCCTGGGCATACTAACATTGCTGAAAACAGAAAAGATTAAGGATCAAGACAAACTCCATAAATGAGTCCTTTATCCATGTTGGCCTGTGTAGGGTGGCAGATTAAAGGCTGGTAAACCATTCCATGCTATAGGTGCCCTGTAGCAGAATGCTTTACCGCCCACTCTCACTTTATTTATATGTGAGACGACAAGGAAACCCGCATTCTGTGATCTGAGTGGACGACGCGGCCTGTGAACTTGAATTAATTCTGTCAGGTAGGCAGGAACTAGACCATAAAGTGCCTTATGTGTAAGTAGGAGAACTTTGAAGTCAGCTCTAAACCTAACAGGAAGCCAATGCAGGGAAGTAAGAACAGGGGTTATGTGCTCAAACTTCCTGCTCCTAGTGACAATTTGAGCTGCAGCAATTTGAATGCACTCCAAGGTATTTAATGTGCAGTGTGTGCTCCCAGATAACAGAGCATTACAGTAGTCTAACGTATTGTATACAAAGGCATGTATCAATTTCTCTGTGTCTTGAATAGTAAGAAATTGTCGCAATTTGGCGATTTGGTGCAGCTGTAAGAAGCACGCCTTTGATACTGCATTTACATGTGATTTAAGTGAGAGGCTTGTATCTATGATGACACCTAGGTTACGGGCTGAGCTGCTGAGGGAAAAGTTCAGCCCTTTGGAGAGAAGACACGATAAGTAAATTTCACTTAAATGACTGACACTGCAAGCAAGATAGTGTGTGAGTGTGATTTTCATTGCTGTAACAAAGCAGATAGCTGTATGTTATGTACACCGAAGTCAGGCTCTAATGGTAACTTATTAGTTAGCTAAGTTCATAGTGACGTTATAAGTAAACACAACAATAACAACACCAAAGCGCCAGTCACTCATCAGGTCTGTTTCCAAACACGGAGTCCATAATATTTGTTTTTATTTAGCTCTCTTTTCGACTTCTTGTATTCTTTTTCATTTAAAAAAAATCTTGTTCACAACTTGTTCCATTATTCTGTTAAGCCCTGCCTTGTCCAGTTCATTACACATTGCTTTGTAAACTTCTGCTTTTCGCTCTGACGACTCTAACCCCGCCTCCTGACATCATGGGCTCCCCGCTCTGGCCCAGCAGGCTTTCGGGGCCAGAAAAATTTGCTCCATCCCAGATATATTGGCCCAGCACCGCTGTTATTTTTGGTGTGAATGCAACGCTTGGGCCAGAATTTAGGCTCAGCATGGGCACCAGCCCTCGTGAATGGCCTTTTGGGAAAGCATCCATCCATTTCTCTGCAATCAAGGTGTCGTTGTTAATTCATGGCATGGAAATATGTGGAAGACAGTTCATCTGCACAAGGTATTTTCGCTGGGCCTCCCATGAGCTTCCTCCTATTTCAGATACTTGCTCCTTCATAAATCTGTCTCATCACCAGTGCAGGCGGTCACAGCAGTTGCCACTTATCCCCGTTTTCCACAAAAGTACAGTGTGGAAAGTCAGGCCCAGCGGCCCGACAGCTGTCAAGCCTGTGATCGTGTTCTGATAACCCAAAGACATAGCTGCACGAGACCTACTGATAAACACCTTGACGCCCCACAGGTGAATGCACACTGGTAGCTGGAGATGGAGCAGACCGTGTATCTGTGTGATGGGACATCATGCTGCTTGATTCATGGGAACCTTATCAGCCAGCTGTAACTTTAATAATACATAGCAGTATTAAGTAATGCATAGAATTTGGGGTCTTTCTTGCATTGTCTTTTTCTTTGCTAAAGAAGACATAAAAACAAAATACCTGTTCTTTGTTCATGGACTGCTGCTAGCCCAGTGTGTGCTCAGCAAAATGGGGGCAATGTGCTGGTAATTGGAAGGTGGCTGGTTCAAATCCCAGGCTCAGCAGAGTGATGTCATTGTTGGGTCCTTGAGCAAGGCCCTTAACCTCCAGTTGCTCCAGTGACTGTCTGATCCTGCTTTCCCAATTGTGTGTCACTTTGAATAAAAATGTCTGCTGATAAATTGTAAGGTAGAGCCCTTTTAAAAACATTTTACAAGAACCAGAAAAAGAAGCCATTTAAGTAGCTGCATGGTGAGTTACTAGAGAGCAGAGCCTCTAGTGATCAAGATGTTGAGATACTGGGTGGAAACAGCTGCATCATACTTGTAACTGATTTACCCTCAGTTACCCTCAGCCAATAATCTTTAAAGCTTACAATGGTTTCTGTCTTCTTTTCATCTGCACACGGTACGTCAGGGCTCTCAAGTTTTATCAAAATTTTGGAGTGAAATTACATACTTAGGGGCAGAGCATGTGTCTCACGGTCAATGTATGAGACTTGGGAGCCCTGCCTACTGCATACTTAGAATTTTGCTCTTCCACTTCCACCATGTCTGCACTCCATATGTGTACGCATCC
This sequence comes from Paramormyrops kingsleyae, assembly GCF_048594095.1. Taxonomy (NCBI): domain Eukaryota; kingdom Metazoa; phylum Chordata; class Actinopteri; order Osteoglossiformes; family Mormyridae; genus Paramormyrops; species Paramormyrops kingsleyae. The sequence continues at coordinate 33,526,268 of NC_132799.1, forward strand.
ATGTGTTAATGTGCTTGTAGCGGGATCACATGTAACAAATTTTGGAGTTTACCCAGAAACAACAAACACTATTTTCTGATTGGCTGGTAGGTAGCTATTAACTCTGTGTAACTCAGTACAGCTATGAACTAGGCGGAAAACTACCCTCCATATGCCTATATAATTCTGTATAATGGGACACCTTGGTGAGTGTTATCCTTTTCTCAGTGTGAGAAATACAAAGTGTGGTGTGTGAACTGGTTGAAATGCATGAGACTTGAGAGCCCTGTTTACATATTTTATTAAATTGTTCTGGTGATTAATATAATATGGTACATTAGCCAAGGCATCAAGATGGAACTTTCTTCTTTCTGTTCCCTGCTGATATTTGCAAATAAAGCATAAATATAAATGTTACCACAAAATGCCTAACCATTCCCTCGAGAACACTTCTTCTGTATTCTAAAGGCTGGTAACATATTCCAGGGAAGTGGATAGGACACTTTTATCTGATTTGGTAAACTTTTGGAGCATCTCTAAGCATGATGAAAACAACCAATAAGATTTCACAGGGTATTGTATAGTAAGATTATTGGCTGGAGCCTTAAAATAAATTCCCTACCCAACTCTCATTACCCTGCTTGTGTTTTGTCCCTGGTTTCTATTCAGGGTCTGGAGATTAAAGCGTATTCCACTGATGTTAATTGTTTCTATAGCTCTCCTCTTTGACATGCATCAGATCTGCCAATTTGTCACAGCAAGAAAATACTAATCACAGATTTTCTCTTTGATGTTAAGTTTGGTGAAGCAGACAGAAATGTTCGTGTGTAAGATGCAGCAGAAGTCACAGTAGTGAAGCCAAGGACACTTTGCACGGCTTGTTTTGCTGCCTGTACTATTTTACTACAGAGACAAGGAATGTCTCTGTAGTTTACCTCTGTTGCTTTGCCACGTCAGCCTCCAATGCAACAAATCATAAGATCTCTTTTCTTACTATTACTTTTGGATGGTTTAACCAAAACCTGTTTATCCTGTTAGAATTCATGTGTTCACTCGAGAAAAAATTCCTGTCTCATTGCCAAGAAAGTAAAAATCCTCTGACAAGCAGGTCACATTTGCGTTAATCTCTGGTGCTGAGAAGCAGAATAATGCATACGTAAGAGCAGAAAAGATGTCTTGCTTTTTAAAAACAACAAAAGACCGTGTGGCAGCTCTAGTACAGTCAGCATAGAAAATGAAATAACAAATGTAAACATAAATATGAACAAACATAAATAACGTAACACAGTGAGGTAGCATGAGGTAGTGTATACCGAAGTACTTATGGGGCGCCGTTTGTAAAGTTACGAAACATTTTTGTACTTGCCACTTTTTCAACATTTAGTGCAATTTTCTGACATTTAGCTAGAAGTCAATGGTGTTGTGGATCATCATATTTTTTGCTGTGTAGATTATTTGCACAATTGTTCATCATATGTAAATATAAATGGTATGTCTATATATAAATATTAAATGTAAATGTCAAATATAAATGTTAAATGTAAATATAAAAGTTAAATGTAAATATTAAAGTTAAATGTAAATAGAAATGTTAAATATAAATGTTAACTTGTATCTAAATGTTAAATGTAAAAGTTAAATGTAAATATAAATCTAAACGTTAAATGTAAAAGTTAAATGTAAATATAAGTCTAAATGTTAAATATAAATGTTAACTTATATCTAAATGTTAAATATAAATGTTAAATGTAGACTCTAAATGTTGAGAACGTATGCAAATTAGCCACGCCCATCTGCATAGAAATGGGCGGTAACGACAAAATTAGCCCGCTAAGTGGTTCGCTTGCAAAACGGCAGGTCCAATCGCGAGGACCGTAATCCATTGAGATTATCGTCACTGCTACGCGTCGCTCGTTCGCATGTCGGTAAATACTGACGCGCAATATGTTTCATGTGATGTGTTTTCACTTTTAAGGAAAGTGAAACTGTAAGGTGCCCCCCCCCCCCCCTCGAATGACTTTTCCAGGGTGGGAGGTGCTTCTTCATTACATATGGTGTCCAGACAGGTATGCAGCTGGACACCCTAAATGAGGGATCATACTTAAAAGAAATCTGACCCTCACAAATGAATTTGAATTCTTGTCCGGCTCAGAGAGGAAGGGGGTCATGGTTACACATACAGCAGGCCAGATGGGGTAACACGTCTTTCACACATTTCTTATGGTCTGTATGAACCCACAGTGTATCATCACAGGCAACACTTGCAAGGTCTTCAGCATATAACCAGAACTCAGCTAGCAAGAGCAAAAAATCACTGAGCAGCTCAGCAGAATGTGCCAAATGAACAAAAAACAGTATATTTCCTTGCTGCTTACTTCTGTTTTCTGTTTGCCAGATGAACATCCCGCTGTCTTCCTGTTAAAAAGCACCCTGCCCTGCTCTCTGAGCGGCTGCGGCTCCATCTGCGCAGCTGTGCGCCATATTGTGCAGCTGTAATGCAATGGGACCCAGGAGCTGGTCCAGCGACAGGTGGCAGGTGCCTGGCATTCCAGTGCCTGCTCATGAGTCACACCTCTGGTTTGACAGGGTTTTTTTTTTAGATTTCCTCTTGACTGGAGCTCAGCTTGATCACATGTGCATTTTGTGTCCTTCAGGAATTTTATGTAGATGGTCCTCTGACCACTTTAGTTAAGGCATTCTTCACGTTATTTGATAACTTATAACTTGCCTTTGTTCAGTTCTATTATCTTTTTATATTGCGCCTTTCACAACAGTTTACCCAAAGAGCAATAGTGTGCAGCAGGTGAATGATACCGTGCAGCAGTAGGCCAGGAGGCTCTTTATTGTTGACTGGTAGAAGTTGGTCTGCAGGTGATGAGGGAGGTGAATGTGCCTTAACTTCCTTAGGAAGTAAAGCCTCTGTTGGGCCTTATTCACCTGATGGGAGATGTGTGTGGTCCAGGTGAGGTCAACCGAGTTGAGCACACCAAGAAACTCTCTACCTTCTCCCCGTGTATGCAAAGGGCAGAGTGCTCTGTGTGCTTTGATTTTGTGAGGTCCACTATCATTTCTTTTGTTTGTGTAGTGTTTAAGTCAGGGGTGGGTAATCTTATCTGTGAAAGGCCATTGTGTTTGCAGGTTTTGGATAACCTTTAGGTTAGCTGTTTACACCCAGGTGTGAGGACTCTTCAGCCAATCAGTCCTCTAATTAGTAATGTTATTAGGGAGCTGCAGTGAAAAACCAGACACACAGCGCCCTTTCTGGATAAGATTGCTCACCCCTGGTTTAAGTCCAGGTGACAGCATCACTCTATCAGATGCTGAACCTCCTCACTGTAGGCGGTCTCATTATTGTCCGATATCAGTCCTACTATGATGGTGTTGTCAGCAAATTGGACTATAGTGTTAGCAGCATGGAAGGAGAAGCAGTCATGAGTAAAGAGGGAGTAGAGGATAATGTCAAAAAAATCGATTCTCAGATACTAATAGAGTCAGCATCTCCACGTCAGGTGTACAAACAATGCGGTGTACTTTAATATTCGTGCACCACCACTTACTGACAAAGATACAGACACCACCACCCCTGCGGAAAACTGCACTCCGTATGCCTGTGCCTCGTATATTAATTCTGTATAATGGGACACCTTGGCGGGAGTTATTCCTTACTTCTCAGCATGAGAAATATGAGGTGTGGCGTGTGAGCATGTGAACTGGTTGGAATGTGTGTGTCTCACAGTGAATGCGTGAGACTTGAGAGCCGTGTTTATGCTTCCTGATATAACCATGAGACTGTCAATGAAAACACAGGTTTCTTGTAAATGTAGCGTTCCATGCTTTTATGGAGGAAGTGATTTCACGATGTTGTATAGCTTCAGACGCTTTACAATCATTAAAAAAACAGTATTATGATGTTTTTAAATATGATGCTAGGTTAATTTCTGTAAAGATGAAAATGCAACAGTCTTTCAGGTCACAATGTTCTTTGAAGTCCGATGTAGTCAAGCTTATTCTCTAGCGAGCACACATTTGCCAGTATGATGGATTCTTAATGGCCGGTCTGGATGGATTAGCCTTTAGTTTAGGCCGGACGCCATCCACCTTTATATTATTATTAATGTTTATTAGTCCTTCCCCAAGTGGAGGAGTTTAAGTATCTCGGGATCTTGTTCACGAGTGAGGGAAGGATGGAGCGGGAGATCGACAGGCAGATTGGTGCGGCGTCTGCAGTGATGCAGGCGCTGCATCGGTCTGTCATGGTGAAGAAGGAGCTGAGCCAAAAGGCAAAGCTCTCGATTTACCAGTCCATCTACATTCCTATCTTACCTATGGTCATGAGCTGTGGGTAGTGACCGAAAGAACAAGATGCAAGCGGCCGAAATGAGTTTTCTCCGCAGGGTGGCTGGGCTCTCCCTTAGAGATAGGGCGAGGAGCTCGGTCATTCGGGATGGACTCAGAGTAGAGACGCTACTCCTCCGCATTGAGAGGAGCCAGAGATGTCTCTCGGCTGGCCTGGGAACGCCTCGGGATTCCCCCAGAGGAGCTGGATGAAGTGGCCGAGGAGAGGTAAGTCTGGGTTTCCCTGCTGAGACTGCTGCCCCCGCGACCCGACCTCGGATCCAGCGGAAGATAATGGATGGATGGATGGATGGATGGCCTTCCACCTTACCGTCCTTCCTGGTTCCCTTGTGCCAGTTGCGGTGTCTCTTAGCTGGGTTGAGTGCTGCAGGTGATTTGGGGTCGGGCTCGTGGAGTTCTTCAGTTAGCACGTCTCCGGTGGAGTTTTTGTCCCTAAATCTAAGCAATTGTACTTGAGCCTTTGTCTGTCTAGGAGTAAAATGAAATGTGATCAAGTTAATCCAAATAACGTGGTACTTTTAATACATGAGTTTCTGATCAATAACATTTTCATGCATCATATGGAGATTTATCTTTAAAACATTAGCAGGGTAACTGGTTGGAAGATGGATGGATATACACTCACCTAAAGGATTATTAGGAACACCATACTAATACGGTGTTTGACCCCCTTTCGCCTTCAGAACTGCCTTAATTCTACGTGGCATTGATTCAACAAGGTGCTGAAAGCATTCTTTAGAAATGTTGGCCCATATTGATAGGATAGCATCTTGCAGTTGATGGAGATTTGTGGGATGCACATCCAGGGCACGAAGCTCCCGTTCCACCACATCCCAAAGATGCTCTATTGGGTTGAGATCTGGTGACTGTGGGGGCCATTGTAGTACAGTGAACTCATTGTCATGTTCAAGAAACCAATTTGAAATGATTCGAGCTTTGTGACATGGTGCATTATCCTGCTGGAAGTAGCCATCAGAGGATGGGTACATGGTGGTCATAAAGGGATGGACATGGTCAGAAACAATGCTCAGGTAGGCCGTGGCATTTAAACGATGCCCAATTGGCACTAAGGAGCCTAAAGTGTGCCAAGAAAACATCCCCCACACCATTACACCACCACCAGCAGCCTGCACAGTGGTAACAAGGCATGATGGATCCATGTTCTCATTCTGTTTACGCCAAATTCTGACTCTACCATTTGAATGTCTCAACAGAAATCGAGACTCATCAGACCAGGCAACATTTTTCCAGTCTTCAACTGTCCAATTTTGGTGAGCTCGTGCAAATTGTAGCCTCTTTTTCCTATTTGTAGTGGAGATGAGTGGTACCCGGTGGGGTCTTCTGCTGTTGTAGCCCATCCGCCTCAAGGTTGTGCGTGTTGAGGCTTCACAAATGCTTTGTTGCATACCTCGGTTGTAACGAGTGGTTATTTCAGTCAAATTTGCTCTTCTATCAGCTTTAATCAGTCGGCCCATTCTCCTCTGACCTCTAGCATTTTCGCCCACAGGACTGCCGCATACTGGATGTTTTTCCCTTTGCACACCATTTTTTGTAAATCCTAGAAATGGTTGTGCGTGAAAATCCCAGTAACTGAGCAGATTGTGAAATACTCAGACCGGCCCGTCTGGCACCAACAACCATGCCACGCTCAAAATTGCTTAAATCACCTTTCTTTCCCATTCTGACATTCAGTTTGGAGTTCAGGAGATTGTCTTGACCAGGACCACACCCCTAAATGCATTGAAGCAACTGCCATGTGATTGGTTGTTTAGATTATTGCATTAATGAGAAATTGAACAGGTGTTCCTAATAATCCTTTAGGTGAGTGTATACAGTACATGCATACTATCTGAATGATCTCTCATTTAGTATTTATTCGGGTTTTACATGTCGTGCCATTTTCACATTTAACTAAACTTTGGTAGATACTGTCTTAAGCCTCTTCAAGGGAAGCACTTATTTATTAGCTTCCAACATGAATACAGCCTCAATAATGGTGTGTTACATAGAAGCAGAAGATGGCATCCTGGAACAAAAGCACTACAATTCCCATGCACACATACCAGTGCCCTGCTGCTGCAGACAACACAAAACACCACCACCTCAAAGTTCCCTTCCTCCCTAGTAGTGTACCAACCCCAAATAGTCTTACAAACACACAAAAATAATAAAAAACCCTCGCTCTAGACAATTAAACCTGGAAGAACCAGTTAAACAGGGAATTACAATCCACCAATCCCCACATTCACAATACAGCAAAAGAGGCAAAGCAGCAGCAACTGTAGGGTAGGCAATCCAGACTGCAGCTGTAATAGAGCAGGCAGAACAGCAGCACTTAATGCCGTTTCATGATCTTCCCAACCATCATCTCCATCTACGTTGCCGCCACCTACCAAACAGTAGCTTCCAATGAATCCATCATATGCAGATCTTTAACCACAATGAAGTCAGGTAACCGGAAGAACACCTCCTCAGCCAACCACTGCCACTTTTATAGGGTGCTACCTCGAAATACAATAATCACCCCGCAGATTTAAAGGCACAGCTACCCAAAATAGTCATTCTGCCACAGTAAGACTCAACCCAGAAGGTTCCCCATTGGCTATGAAGATCAAACCAGGAACTTTCATGGTGTAAGGCGACAGCATAAACCACTGTACCACCATGCCAGGCACTTGTAACATTTACATAACTTGCACATTTAGTCTGTCTGCAATTCATTGCCAAGCCAACTCTCTGGCTTTATTTATGGCCACAGTATTGCTTTTTTTTTTTAGCGATTACATCTTTGTATTCTTCATACAGCTCCATCAGCAGCGTTTGTCTTGGGGTGGAAAAAAAACACCACTGTTTAGAGATGGTGCTAGTTTGAGTCTGACTTTTTCAGGAAAGTCTGGTTTTTTAATCACTCAAACTGAGAGAATCTCACACCAAAGAGCAGTGCAAGCCACACTGAAATAGAGCTCCTAATCAATCTATCACAGCTGGGAGGGGCGTGGCTGTTAATAGAAAACTGGTTATTCTGGCAGCTGCTGACAGGAGTGGGGAGACTGGTGACAAGGAGCCAGTATAACAGGTTCTGCAAGGGAAAGAACTATGATATACCCCAGTTCCCAGCTCTGATCAGTCATTTCTACCAGGACATTCCACGAGTCTGGAGCACATTTGAGGTAAAAATTTTTTATATTCATTCTTGATTCTTCTTGGATAAATGTTTCATTCTAATTTGAAATAGCACATCTTATCTAGTAACACATTGACAAAAGAGTTAATGGGTTTTCGTCATTAAAACTTTGTTGGCTGAATGTTTTATTCTAATTTTGAAATTTTGCATCCAAGTTAAAGCGTTTTACTCCTTCTTTAAAACATTAGGCCACAGTACAGATGTCATGATCCGCTCCGTCCGCTCCTGATGTGTGCCACGCCCACCTCGTTACCTCGTGTTCAGCCCTAATTGTGATCGCCTGTGTCCTGTTAAGTCTAGCTTGTCTTTTGTATTTAGTCCTCGTCTGAGTCAGTCTTCCCCAGACTTGTCATTGTAGTGTCACGTTGGATGTCTGTGCTTGTCCGTCCCTCCCTGAATAAACCCCGTTACCTGAACTCCTGGCTTTGTTCGCCTGCTTCCTGCTCGCCCTCCCGTCTGACGCTGACAACAGAACTCTGAAGAACCAGAACAGGAAGCCAGAACACGTGAGTTAAATTGCTTAAATTCTTCCTTAATTCTTGTTGGCTCATGTTTTATTTATTATGTATTTAATACAAATTTATAATAGCACATTAACAAAAACTAAAGTTTTTATTACTTCATTAAAACATATATGCCTATGTGCGCCTGGTACGGGGCACCAAGTGTCAGGCACTCATTTTCATGTACATTCTGTGCCACAAAAAGCATTATTTAATGATGAAATCAGAAATGTCTTGCTGCATTGTGTCCACAAAAGCAAAAAGACTTCACTTTCTTTTGTGCACAGAAATCAAAAGGAATATTTCATTTTGTGCACAAAACTGATATGTCACACCAGATACGTGAGAGTTGGTAACCCTGTAACCCCGTCTGCTCCTGGCTAGCTACCTGAGGCTAATGCTGCATGCACAGAAAACAAGATTATTTTCTCTCAATGTCAAATAGGGCCCATAGCCAGGCGTGTATGATAAGGGGTGGAGGGGTATGGCTGACCTACTTATTGTGCTCGTGAAGGAACACCATGTAAGCCTTGCCCCGTCTATCACAACCCACTAAGCTGCTCCTCTGCTGCCAATGAACATTTTCTGCCATCAACTGTATGAAGTCTATTTTTGCCAGACTCAAATGTCCATGTAACCCACCATTAAAAAGTATTCACCTTCTGTTTTACAGCTGGCTATACACAAATTATGTCACTCTGACACACTGAAGTGTCAGGGTCAGACTTATAACTTTTTACGTCACTTGAAAACAGTGACATAACAACTCAATGTCAGCTTAAACCTATAATAGTTGACATGTCAATAGTTGATATGTCAACTTGACACAGGAGTTCCCAGTGTCAGCATTTATGACCGCTACAAAAGTTGGAATGAACCTTTATAAATGCTTTTGTCAAGATATGTCCGCTGTCATGAAGGGTTTATGTTGGTGTCATGTAGCCTTATGAAGCACACCCTAAAGTAAAGTGTTGCCAAAATTACTTAAAAAAAAAAACACTGATGTTCAAATCTGAAACATCATGAGACACATTTTTGATTCCTTACAGGACAGAGGACAATGGCAGACCTACTGAAACCTACCAAGTATATTGATAGAGACATCAAACCAATAATGCAACCATATGGTAACTGGGTGAAGTACCTGGTACCTGCCCCAGACGCCATAGCCATTCTGGGGGAGCTGGTCAGAATCTCCAATAATTTAGATTTCTCCATCAACAAAAACCCTCCAAAAGATGGCTTTCAGTACATCAAGTACCCAGGCTCATTCTCTGCCTGTCTTATGGAAGTGGTTCATTCTGGATGGGCGGCATTCAATGAGGCTCACAAGAACATGGACCAGATCCGTCTCCACACAGGCAAAGTGCCAGCTTACATTGAAAGGATGTTACTACATGACAGTGATGAGTGGCGCCAGAAACTCCTCCCTGTCACAGTGGAAGACATGTCTTCTATATCTGACGAATGTGTAAAATTGGCTGATGAAACAGAGAAAAAGTTCACCTTTGTTATTAATCTGATCCAAGAACTTTTAGAAGCTTGTAAAAGTGCAAAGAAGGTATATGATAGTGATCTGGAGAATGTTAAATGTAAATGTAAGGAGCTAGAAAATGAGAAAGAGAAATCAAATCTAACTACAGAAAGAGCCCAGAAAATGTCTGATTACATAAATGAACAGGTAGCAGCAGCAGAGATTAATTTTGATGAAGCAATGAAAAAAGTACCATCTGGATGGAAAGTGCTTGTCATGAACCTCTCAGAGGCACTTATAGATGGTATATCAGCAGTTTTGTCTTTATTGACAAGGGTGATTGCAGGCAGCAGTGACCAAACATGTACTGTAAATATTACAAATACTGTAGCTGGTTCCCAGGATGCAAAAAATGAAAGTGAGGATACCCTTGCTATGTGTAATATACTCACCAAAGCAATACTGCTTCTGAAGCTGACTGAAACACTAAACAGCTTCATTGACAAAGAGGAAATTAAATGGTCTGAAATATATGATGAAAATGAAAATATGGCAAAGACATCATACCTGGGGGAACAATATAATCAGGTAAAAACCTCAATGGAGAGTGAGAAAAACTGTAAAGCTAAAAAGGTCGCACTTGACATCTGCACAGACGCCATTAAACTGTGCTCTGACCTCACTGAGATCGCACCTGAAGGGAAATGCGATGCTGTGAAGACAAAAGCCATGACTGGAAGAATGCAGAGTCTGTTGAAACAGTGTCAGATATTTGACCGTGAGAGCAAAGCCTTCACAACCACACCAGTTTTTACTCCTGAACCCCCACAGCAAGCTAAGGAAAGTGGCAAAAAACAGGCAGGTGATATGGCGGCGGGAAATGCCCAACTCCGCATAGAGCAGAGTCAAGCCCAGCTGGACAAGGTGAGAGTGAAGCAACAAGAGGGTTTGGAAAACCTGGAGAAAAACCAGAAGGAGCGGATGGAGATCTTAACAGCATTGGAAAACTGTAAGGTGAAAGAGTTTGACATCAGCACCACCATTGAAATGCTGGTCAAAGGTCTAGATGCCATGGGAAGAGAGAAAGCAGAGTGGGAGACAATGGTACGCTTCTTTCAGATGATCTCAAACATTGTCAAAACCCGCATGGATAGGTCTCTGAAAACTTTAGCCAAACAATCTCAGAACCTATCTGAAAAAGAGAGGTTTATGTGTAGGCTGAATGCCGACATGGTTATGCAGGCATTACTCGTAACCTCCCTCATTAACAAATTGTCAGAGACCTACTTTAATCTTTCTGAAAAACACCTGATGGACACAATCAACATTCTGGGAAAACTTCCGACTCTGGATTCTGCCAGCCCAGATTTTGAAAGGGAATATGAAATATTTCGGGAGGCTTGTAAAAAAGCTAAAGATGCAATAAATGAGCTTATGACGGATGAACAGAAACAACAAAGAAACAAGAAACAAAGAAAATTATTCCCAGCTTTTCAGGATGAAACAACTGAAATCACAGGTTTTGCATTAAAAAAACGAGTCAGGAAGATGATCAATTTCTATGAAGATTATGGAAATACATGTATAAATTACAACAAAATCACAAACATACTTGATTAACAAACATACACATGCATGCACACATGTATACACATATTAACGTTAATGTATTCATCTCATGCTAGAAAAAATATATCTGCTCTTGTTTTGATTCATTGCTCATATTTGATACATTTGCATTATTTAGGTCACATTTTCATTTACTGATTCCAACTGTATTGCTGTGTGAAATACTATGTGCAAAGTGTCAAAGGATTTAAACTTTAAAAACAGTTCGCCAAACTACACACATGAGATACGGGGTTTAACATTTTTCTAGCTAAAGTGGCAGGTTTGAAGACACCCTGAGTTTGTGACACCAACTAACTTCAGCACAACCCAGGAGTGGAGATCCACTTACAGGAGAGACTTGGAGTCAGAGGCCTGACCTCACTGTCAAAGCTCAAGAAAGAAGAAGACGATGACAACCCAGGGGTCTCACCAAAGATCACGTCCATCTCACAGCTCTGGGATCGTGTTTGTTTGCATGTTTTCCCTCAGTTCTGTTGGCTGAGCTCTGTAACTGTAATGCACTGGAAAGTGTGTCTCCTCCCTGCAGTGCTACATATTTTGTAAAAAACAATGGCACTCAGGTTTGAGCTTTAAATGCAGACTTGCTTTTGTATATTTAATTTAAAAAGCTTAAATTTTTGCCCGGTATATATTTACATTTCTTTCATTGCAAAACATTATTAGCAATAAAATGTATTAGATTTCATAAATGGCATCTTCTGTATGAACCAAATAATTTTAATATTAAGATTTTTTTCTCTAATCAAGCCAAAATTACTCATGATTTAGCTAACATAATTAAAAATATATAATCCATTAAAATAAACAGTGGTGATTTTTTTGTATTTGGAGAGGTATCACCTTAAAGTCTCATAATAAAGCAATAACATACGAGCAGTAGTGTGGTTGTACTCTAATATCACGGCAGTGATTTGGTCATAGGCACGAGGCCATAGTTCATCAAGTAGCATTTCTAGGTTAACACTAAGCCACAACAGATAATACTTTGCTTGATTATTTATTTAAACATTTACACACCTCAGCAGAAAAATAATAGGTCCCACCAGTCAACTGTTGCCAAGCAACACAAACAATACAGCTCACTCACTCCCAACTACTTTGCATCGTATAATAATTTGCAAAATATATTCATATTTTACTGTTGAACTGGGGCACTTTTCCCAAAAGCTCTCGTTAATAACTTAGATAGCTGAAACCATTCAGTTACATGGTTTCAAATGTGTTAGTTGTTCATGTAATTAGCAACTATGTGTTTGGGATGAGGCTGAAGTTGGTTTCTTATTTGGCAGTTTCTTATTCACAAAATCCATTCCACCCTAGACATAATGCATGTTCTACTGTCACGTGTAGGCAAGAAGGAGATAAATAAGACAACATGCCAGCAAATACAAAAATACAAGAACAAATACAAAAACACTACAACATTAATGGCACTGAAAATAGAAAGGGTGTGTAGCTACTAATCGCCATGTGCTTGTTACTGATTGGACAGGCAACCTATCAATCAGCCGACAGTTAATGCAAAGGTACATCTTTAAGGAACTTTTAACATGCTATGTTCAAATGAACACACTGCTTTGTGTGTACCTTTTCACTACAACTCTGCATCACAACTTATTTTTCATGTGATCTCAACATAGTTCAACAAGTTGTTTTCTTGAAATCACAAAATAATCTTGGGAAAATAAAAGTTATAATTAAACATGGGAACAGCATTTGTCTAGAACAGCATTTCCCTAGTATGAGGGAATCGGATTCCACTAAAATATGCTACACACAAAGGGGAACTCTCTCTTGTTGTGAGATATGATTTCAACATTATCTTTTAAAACGTGACAGCGGCAGTAAAACTTATTTCACACTATCATGGTTAAACCTCTTAGTTAAATCCGTGGTTCACAACATCCGTGCCGAACCGAGGGGGATCCGTTCTGATCACAGATCAATTACGGTCTGCTTAAACCACTAGTATGCTTATCAAAATTGTAATAGTAAAGTTAGATAGACATTTATTGTAGGTGCTTACAATCGTTCTGCTACATAAGATGGTTGAGCTCAAGGAATACAATCGAGGTTCACTCGGACCAAAAGGCAGGGCAAGGTATTTTTCTAGCTTATCTCCTAATGTTGACTAGACTGAGGTTGATGTCACGCCCCCCTGTCCGCATACGGGCGATTTGAATCAGCTGCCTCCAAATACTGCCCACTAATCATGCTGAATTTAAGCACAATGCTGACCACAGTCCAACGTGAGGTATTGTTATATGCATTGGCAACATACTGAGCGTAATTATCCATGTCTTCTGTCCAGCTCTGTTTCGCCCTGCTTGCCCTACCCGACTCTTCAGCCTGCCCGTCTCTGCTACCAACCTGCCCTTCTTCCCCTCGCTCTTCCTCCTTGTGAATTCCTTGTGTTCCCTGTCTATATGCCTGGACGGATCCCTTGTTTACCAAACCGCAAGCCTGAAAACCCAAACTCGACTCCAGATCTCGATTCTACTCCTTGCCATGGCTTTCTGACCTCCCAGACTTCGCCTCTGTAATGCTCCTAGTACCTTTCAGAGGTTGATGCAGAGGGTTTTTCGTGATCAACAATGCCAGTCTTTGCTTTTGTATCTGGATGATATAGTGGTCTTATTCCTGTACAGTAGAACAACATTTTGAAAGGTTGGAGGTGGTATTGGGTAGACTACAGCAGGAAAATCTTAAAGAAAAATTGGCCAAATGTGCCTTCTTTCAGCAGGAGGTGCATTATTTGAGGCATTATTTGAGGTTTCTGGTGAGGGTGTTTCTTCCGATCCTGGTAAGACTGATGCGGTAGTGAATTAGCCACGTCCATCCACTATCTTTCAACTGTGGTCATTCCTTGGCTTTGCCAGTTAGTACCGTCGGTTTGTGGAAGGTTTTGCCAAGCTGGCCGCTCCCTTACAGTGGGTACGGAAAGTATTCAGACCCCCTTCAATTTTTCACTCTTTGTTATAGTATATTGCAGCCATTTGCTAAAATAATTTAAAATAATTATTTTTCCTCATTAATGTACACACAGCACCCCATATTGACAGACAAAAAAAAAGAATTTTTGAAATTGTTGCAGATTTATTAAAAAAGAAAAACTGAAATATCACATGGTCCTAAGTATTCAGACCCTTTGCTGTGACACTCATATATTTAACTCAGGTGCTTTCCATTTCTTCTGATCATCCTTCATTCATTCATTTGAGTTCAGCTGTGTTTGATTACACTGATTGGACTTGATTAGGAAAGCCACACACCCGTCTATATAAGACCTTACAGCTCACAATGCATGTCAGAGCAAATGAGAATCATGAGGTCAAAGGAACTGCCTGAAGAGCTCAGAGACAGAATTGTGGCAAGGCACAGATCTGGCCAAGGTTACAAAAAAAAAATTCTGCTGTACTTAAGGTTCCCAAAAGCACAGTGGCCTCCATAATCCTTAAATGGAAGATGTTTGGGACGACCAGAACCCTTCCTAGAGCTGGCCGTCCGGCCAAGCTGAGCTCCCGGGGGAGAAGAGCCTTGGTGAGAGAGGTAAAGAAGAACCCAAAGATCACTTTGGCTGAGCTCCAGAGATGCAGTCAGGAGATGGGAGAAAGTTGCAGAAAGTCACCCATCACTGCAGCCCTCCACCAGTCAGGGCTTTATGGCAGAGTGGCCTGTCAGAAGCCTCTCCTCAGTGCAAGACACATGACGGCCTGCATGGAGTTTGTTAAAAGACACCTGAAGGACTCTGAGATGGTGAGAAATAAGATTCTCTGGTCTGATGAGACCAAGATAGAACTTTTTGGCCTTTATTCTAAGCGGTATGTGTGGAGACAATCAGGCACTGCTCATCACTTGTCCAATACAGTCCCCACAGTGAAGCATGGCAGTGGCAGCATCATGCTGTGGGGGTGTTTTTCAGCTGCAGGGACAGGACGACTGGTTGCAATCGAGGGAAAGATGAATGCAGCCAAGTACAGGGATATCCTGGACAAAAGCCTTCTCCAGAGTGTTAAGGACCTCAGACTTGGCCGAAGGTTTACCTTCCAACAAGACAATGACCCTAAGCACACAGCTAAAATAACGAATGAGTGGCTTCACAACAACTCTGTGACTGTTCTTGAATGGCCCAGCCAGAGCCCTGACTTAAACCCAATTGAGTATCTCTGGAGAGACCTAAAAATGGCTGTCCACCAACGTTTACCATCCAACCTGACAGAACTGGAGAGGATCTGCAAGGAGGAATGGCAGAGGATCCCCAAATCCAGGTGTGAAAAACTTGTTGCATCTTTCCCAAGAAGACTCATGGCTGTATTAGCTCAAAAGGGTGCTTCTACTAAATACTGAGCAAAGGGTCTGAATACTTAGGACCATGTGATATTTCAGTTTTTCTTTTTTAATAAATCTGCAACAATTTCAAAAATTCTTTTTTTTTGTCTGTGAATATGGGGTGCTGTGTGTACATTAATGAGGAAAAAAATATTTTAAATGATTTTAGCAAATGGCTGCAATATAACAAAGAGTGAAAAATTGAAGGGGGTCTGAATACTTTCCGTACCCACTGTACATAGACTGGTGTCCAAGTTGGATGGAGCGAAGTCGACGAGGTCAGACTGCAGCCTCATCAGGCATTGGAGTGAGGAATGTCACAATAGCTTTGAGGAACTCAAGGCTAAGCTTACCAGTGCACCTGTGCTTGCTTTCACTTATTTTACTCTGCCCTTCATGTTGGAGGTAGGTAAAGCCATGGTGGCCTTGGAGCCATGTTATCTCAAGTCCAGGAAAGAAAGGTGAGGCCGGTCGCCTATGCTAGTAGGGGCCTGCGGCCAGTGGAGCGTAATATGGCCAATTATAGCTCCATGAAGTTTTTGGAACTTAAGTGGGCAATGTTTAGGGAGTACCTTTTGGGTCATAAGTGTATTGTCTACACCGACAACAACCCTCTCAGTCATTTGTCCACTGCCAAGCTGGGTGCCCAGCTTGCTTCTTTAAATTTTGAAATCAAGTACCGTTCTGGGAAGAGTAATAAGAACGCTGATGCATTATCTCGACAGCACTCTCCTGGTGTGCAAGATCTGAGGGCCATGCTATCTGGCACCCCACTTCCAAAGCCCCTGCATCAAGTTTTGCAGCCTTCAATGGCTGAAGTAATGCAAGCTGCTGCTATAGTCTTGCCATATCATCCATCTGACATTCGAGCACTGCAGGAAATTGATCCGGTGATCCAGAAGGTTTTGGCATTCTGGAAGCAGAAGCGACGACCAAATCGGGAGGAGAGTAAACAGTTGGGTTCCTCTGCTTTAGCATTTCTCAGGCAATGGGACCGATTGGTAGAGCAGAATGGCATTTTATTTTGCCAGGTCTTCAGTTCTGATGGTGCGGAGGCCGTGTTGCAATTGTTGTTACCTCAGGCTTTAAGGGAGGATGTTTTGATGGAGGTGCAACAGAGGCATGGACAACAGGGGGTTCAGCAGACTTTAGATTTGCTGCGTCAGCGATGCTATTAGCCAGGAATGTCTTTGGATGTGTCCAATTGGTGTCAGACTTGTGAAAGGTGTCAAGTTGCCAAGGACACCCAACCCATGGCTCGTAGTTACATGGGGCATTTCTTGGCTTCACGCCCTAATGAGATCCTCGCTATGGACTTTACGGTGTTTGAACCAATTTGTGACAGGGTTGAAAATGTCCTAGTTATGACGGATGTCTTTAGTAAATATACGTTGGCCGTGGCCACTCGGGACCAACACGCTTCTACTGTGGCCCAGGTGTTGGTGACCGAGTGGTTCTCAAGGTTTGGTGTCCTTGCTCGGTTACATTCAGATCAGGGCCGCAACTTCGAGAGTGCTCTTATCCAGCAGTTGTGTACTCTTTATGGCATTGAGAAATCTCGGACTATACTGTATCATCCAGCTGGAAATGGCCAATGTGAGCGGTTTAACGAATCCTTCACAATTTACTGTGAACCCTTCCGGTTTCTCAGAAGCAGGACTGGAGTTTCTGCCTTCCACAACTTTTGTACTTGTATAACACCATGCCTCACCTAACTGTTGGGGAGTCCCCTTTCTTTGTAATGTTCGGGCAAGAGCCAAGGCTCCCAGTGGATTTTCTGTTGGGTCGAGTCCAGGAACCAGTTAAGGGTACTGTCCATGATTGGATTCAGGAACATCAGACCCGGTTGCAGATTGCCTTTGAAGGTGCCTGAAACAGGTTGTGATTGGCAGCAGAGCGCCGAAAGAAAAAGCATGATCGGCATGTCTGAGATGCTCCTTTGAAGGAAGGCCAGTTAGTGAGGTTGCGGGATTTTAGTGTAAGAGTGCGCCATAAGATCCAGGATTGGTGGGAGTCAGTGCTGTACAGAATGTTACGAGCAACAAGAGATGGCGGTGCTGTGTACAGCATTGCACCTGTAGATGACCAGACTAAGGTTAAACAGGTGCATCTTTCACTATTGAAAGGTGTAGTTGGCGATAGGACTCCAGGTTGTGCCCTGAGGTCCCCTGCTACTTTGGTGGATGAGTCTCAATCAGAGAGTGTGTTGGAAGGTGGTGGGGACCTATGGGATCTGCAGTATGAGGACGCCCGGAGGCTTGATATTGAAGGGGCTGTGTTAACTATTCCATCTTCACAACCCTCACAATCTGAATTGACTCCTATGCGGTTAGGCCCTTATTGCGGCCCCTGCAATTTTAGTAAGGGAGGTACCATCTTTTCCTCCATCTGTCGCTCGTCCTGGCCCTAGTGAAATGATTATGTGATGGAACTTGCGGTTGACAAACACAAAAGAGGAAAGAAAAAAAAGGGGATGGGTGGCAGATCAAGTAATAAACACATACAGTCGAACCTCGTTACAACGTACCCCGTTTATAACGTTTACACCAATACAACGTTCAAATTTCGATGTCCCGAATTCGCGTAATGCATTATTCCATTTGCCGGTATCGCTTAGAACGTACACCTTTACAGTGTAAACTTCGATATAACGTATGATTTTCAGAGGAAAATGGGCAAACTGACCTTCGTTACAACGTACAGCCTCATCTTCCGAGCGCGCGCACAATTCAGAATTGGCTGTTGCCGGCCATCTACATCGCTTAGCAACGCCTAACTGTATGAACCTGTCCTCACGAAGCATTCCACGCCGGCCGGACTCCTTGCATGCAGCCCCCGTTTTTTCTTGGTTTTGCATGGTGTCATGCTGCCGCATATCAAGCAAGATGCCTGCTAAAAGGAAACGGATTTCGCTGACCGACAAGGTGGAAATAATTCAGAATTATACATGGCAGCCTTATACTGCCGACGCGAACTAAGTTCTGAAACTGTGTGGTTATTGGGGTAATTGTGTGACATATAGTGAAAGAAATTAACAAAAGACAGCATAATTTCGGTTTGACATTAGGTTACAGTAAGGCGATTTGAACGATAAGCCGGCAGTGGATTTTGCGTTATGTCGGCTGTCTATGAGTAACTGATATTAACCTAGTTTGAAGAATATAGTTCCTATTATATTCTTCAAACTACACAAGCTGTATGTCATAGTGTCAACTTGAGGGGTGTTTTCTAAAAGTTTTTTTATATACATTTTGTGTTCTATCATTCATTTTGAGGGACTTGGTTACAACGTACTATGGCTATAACGTACAAATTCTTAATGTCCCCCGAGGTACGTTGTAACGAAGTTCGACTGTACATACATAGGTACATCATACTACTGACCCAGAGCATTGTTGATCGACAAACAGAGTCCAGTCCATGCACTGCTTGAGGAGACACTAGCTTTGTTCAATCTAGCTGTGGTCTCTTCTAAAGTTGCAATGTCGAGCAAACACACAATCCAGTAACTCTTTAAATTAATGTCCGCTTCGAACCACAGTTGAAGGATTGCTTTCTTGGCAGCAGTGAAGCCTACAAATAACAAGCGCTTTTTGTGTAAATTTTTTATTCATTGGCAACATCTTACAGCATTCGCGATTTCTTTTTGTGACTGCAGCACAGCTTCAGTCAGCACACGGCCGGATGGTCGCCCCCCAGTTTCTGAGGCACGGGAATGTGTGCAGCCAGCACCCAAAGATGTACTTGGCACAGCAGCACCAACACCGCCTGTTTCGTCGTCGGCACTGGGGGCACCTTTTATACTATTGTTTGTAAGAATAAACAAACAGAATAAACGAAAGTAACACCGCATCTGCGCCCTACTTATTATTCATAAACATGCAAGTAATTCAAACAAGTATGGTACGAGAAAAACTCACCCGCGCTAACATCGGTGTCCCCCTCCCCCGATAAAAGTGTCCCCGATCATTGCTGCAACTCGTTGCTCAAAGGGTGTGAGACTGAGAATTCCGCTACCTCCACCTGTGCTGTTAAGACTTACGGTGAGAGGCCGCTTGTTTTTTCACGTCGATTTTAATGTCCGGCCACTTCTTTTTAATTTCTGCCACCGTGCGAATTTCGGAACCAACACTTTTAACTGACTCCGCCATTCTGTGCCACTCCGTCAACTTTCATTTATTGCTGATGCCACTACTTAAACCACTAAATAATATCACTTTTCTGTTAACATGACCTCCACTTCACACTCGCTGAAATACTTCTTTTTCCCACGTGGTTTATCCATTGTTGTTTAAGAAAAACATAGAACAAAGCGGGTGTTTATACAGATTTACATATGCAGATATACATAATTATGGGCGGGTCGGGGGGGTGGCTGTGGGCTCGTTCACGTACATAAAATTTCACACTCATTGGGATTTACAAAGGGAATGTGCGTAGATCTGTGCTTACGCAAAGTTTTATGCATCTGGATTTTTTCTTGCTTACGCACATTCCTAGTTTTGTCCGTACGCCATGTTTTACTATGAATTTTACGCATGTCATTATACATGAGGCTCCAGGTGACAGCATCACTCTATCAGATGCTGAACCTCCTCACTGTAGGCGGTCTCATTATTGTCCGATATCAGTCCTACTATGGTGGCGTTGTCAGCAAATTGGACTATAGTGTTAGCAGCATGGAAGGGGAAGCAGTCATGAGTAAACAGGGAGTAGAGGAGGGGGCTGAGGGCACCCCTGTGGTGTACCAATGTTCAGGATGAGAGTGGATGACGTGCTATGGCTCCCATACAGAATATTTAAAGAGAACACTAAAGCATTGGATTCCTTAGCTGTCATTACAGAAATTTCAAAGGGCAGTTATTTGAAAGCTTAGGTGCAATTAAAAACTCCCATCCATCCATCCATCCATCCATCTTTTATATTCACTTGTCCTATGCAGGCTCGCAGGGCTCCGGAGCCTGTGCCATAAGTTTGGGGAGCAAAGTACTGTAGGAAATAAACCAAGATGGGGCACCAACCCATTGCGGTACAGACTCCCATTCTAATGTACTGTAAATATTACCAAATATAAACGATAACATTTGCTAATTTCCTAGAATTTAAGTTTTAATAAGCCTTTAACAAACTAAAGACTAGATTAAATCAGATGGCCAGCCATTATATTAAAGGCTCCAAAGCCCTCATTGGTCATTATGTGAATTATTATTCTGCAGTTCCCGAAAGTGTGTCCTGACAGGTTCCTGATACAGAACTCACAGGAGGAAGGTGACAGAAGCAAAACAAACTGTTTTTTATGTTTTGTGTCAACAATCAATCAAACCAAATGTTTGACATTCAGCCTACTGACACCCTGGTAAGTTTCTGTTAGTCTGTGTGTCACGAAGGAGGTAGGAGCCAGCATGAGAACTAATACAAGGGGGTTTATTTGATGAACAGGAACAGGACAAACCAAAATGGACCACATGGGGTAAAAACACAAAAAGCAGTAAGGGAAGCACTGGAGTACACACTAGGATGACATCAATGACCAGACTGGGGATCGCAGGACTGAAGGACACTTTATACAGGGCATATGAGGGAGCAAACGAGAGGCACCTTGGGTGATTCACACAAGGGCTGTAACGAGAGGCAAGATTAGACAAGCAACAGGTGTGGCAGGAATGCGGGGTGTGACACTGTGGCATTTACCATCTATATTTCCATCTCTGACAGGCCCATAGAACCGTTTTGTTGTTTGCTTTAGCCTGGGAATCAAACAGCAGAAGAAAACCGAAAGTGTTGCCTTCAACAATTGCACTCTGTCCTCTGTGGGACCTTGTCTTGCGAGGCTGTTATATGGCATCAGGCCCCAGTATAGGGATTTCGCCACAAAGACCTTCAATCCCAAGAAACCTGAGACCTGTTATATTTAGAATGGCCTAACTCATAGCCAGAATCCTGCTGTCTACCTGTTAAAAAGCACCCTGCCCTGCTCTCTGAGCGGCTGCGGCTCCATCTGCGCAGCTGTGTATCATATTGTGCAGCTGTAATGCAATGGGACCCAGGAGCTGGTCCAGCGACAGGTGGCAGGTGCCTGGCATTCCAGTGCCTGCTCATGAGTCACACCTCTGGTTTGACAGGGATTTTTTTTTTAGATTTCCTCTTGACTGGAGCTCAGCTTGATCACATGTGCATTTTGTGTCCTTCAGGAATTTTATGTAGATGGTCCTCTGACCACTTTAGTTAAGGCATTCTTCGCGTTATTTGATGACTTATAACTTGGCTTTATTCAGTTCTATTATCTTTTTATATTGCGCCTTTCACAACAGTTTACCCAAAGAGCAATAGTGTGCAGCTGGTGAACGATACCGTGCAACAGTAGGCCAGGAGGCTCTTTATTGTTGACTGGTAGACGTTGGTCTGCAGGTGATGAGGGAGGTGAATGTGCCTTAACTTCCTTAGGAAGTAAAGCCTCTGTTGGGCCTTACCCACCCAATGTGTGTGGTCCAGGTGAGGTCAACCGAGTTGTGCACACCAAGAAACTCTCTACCTTCTCTAACTCCTTCCCGTGTATGCAAAGGGCAGAGTGCTCTGTGTGCTTTGATTTTGTGAGGTCCACTATCATTAATTAAGGGTCCAAAGCACGTAGTGCTATGGAACCTTATTGTTTTTGTTAGGATTTTCTTCTTTTTTTTTTCTTCCCTAAAACTGAATGCCCAGCTTAAACCGTAAGACATAGGCTTACCAAATTTGGCAGCAAGATGTTAATTCCTACCCACTACTCAGGCCCTCCGACCCGTCCCTGTCAGTCAGATGGGGGCGCTGTAGTACTAGGTCCCAGCCTGAGGTCAGTCACCTACAAGGGCAGTCATAAGTCCTGAAACAGTGGCCGAGATCGGCCAATCAAAATCAAGCAGCAATTTGACTGGCTTAATGATGACCAATCCAAATCAAATTTAGCTGGTACATTTGTCCTCTGACCCTCA
Organism: Paramormyrops kingsleyae; assembly: GCF_048594095.1. NCBI lineage: Eukaryota > Metazoa > Chordata > Actinopteri > Osteoglossiformes > Mormyridae > Paramormyrops > Paramormyrops kingsleyae. The sequence continues at coordinate 33,548,693 of NC_132799.1, forward strand.
GCCCACCCTGTAAAGGACATCTCATTAGGCAGTAGCGCCCCCATCTGCATTTCTGCCTATTTCTCCAGAACTGCCAAGCCTACAGTTGAAATTTATTGCCAGTCCAATTGACTATGTCCTGATGAATCCAACTGCATATAGAACTTGGTTCTCCATCTTTGCGTTTTTGCATGATTTATATTTGTCTGAAAAAAGGACATTTTGTTAACCTCGTTGGATTTTCGCCCAACCTACTTAAATCTGGTGTCATTCAAATCAGGAGACAGTCCTTTTAAAGATTTAGAGAAAAAAACTTAAACTTTCGGTAAGGTACGGCCAAAAGCCACACCAAGACCCTACTGGTGCCACGTCCATTTCAATCAGAGAGCTATATCTCAGGCATGCTTCAGCCAATCATTACCAAATTTGGCTTACTATTGTATGTCTGTACCCCAGAGAGACCCTCCAAATTTTGTGTCAATCGGTCAAACGGGAGCGCTGCGGCCACTGTTTATATATGTCTAAGACCAACCAAGGCCAATTCAGCTAAAATGAGTTACCAGACAAGGTAGGAAGGTGTCTACCGATCTCACCTATCTTATCAGTAGCAGCGGGTGGCTCAGTTGGCTAAACTTGTGTGCTTGTAATCAGAGGGTCGCCGATTCGAACCCAGCTTTGGTGGGTACTTGAGCTAGGCAGCCCAATTTGCACAGCATACTCTCCGTAAAGCAAGCTGGGGAGACGTAAAGGCGTTTTCCCCATGAAGGTCAATGAAGCTTCTATTATTATTATTAAACCAGCCGTTCAGACAGGCTCAGGCACTCCTCTGGAGGGTTCAATTATAATTATTTTTCTTCCCTAAAACTGAATGCCCAGCCTAAACCGTAAGTCCTAGGCCGACCAAATTTGGCAGTAAGATGCCTATTGCTACTCACTACTCAGCCCCTCCGACCCGTCCCAGTCAGTCAGAGGGGGGCGCCGTTGCGCCCCACAAAACGTTTTGGTCGATATCTCCTGTCCTACTTGTCCTACACTTGAATTTTATTGCCAGTCAAATTCGTGCCAAATCCAGTAACATATAGAACTTGGTTCTCCATCATTGCATTTTTGCATGATTTATATTTGTCTGAAAACAGCTTTTTTCGTTAACCTCCTAGGATTTTCAGCAAACCTACATAAATCTGTTGTCCTTCAAATCAGGAGACAGTCCTTTTAAAGATTTAGAGAAAAAAATGAAACTTTTGGTAAGGTATGGCCACCAGCCACACCCTGACTGTACTGGTGCCACGTCCATTTCAATCCGACAGCTACATCTCAGGCACACTTCAGCCAATCATTACCAAATTTCTAACTCTGATGAAGGGCTGTACCACAGAGAGACCCTCCAAATTCCGTGTCGATCGGTCAAACGGGAGCGCTATAGCCACTGTCCATATATGTCTAAGACCCACCTAGTCTAATTCAGCTACAATGAGTTACCAGATCAGGAAGGAAGGTGTCTACCAATCTCACCCATCTTACCAATACAGTAGCAGCGGGTGGCTCAGTGTGCTAATCCTGTGTGCCTGTAATCAGAGGGTTGCTGGTTCGAACCCAGCTTCAGTGGGTTCTTGAACCAGACAGCCTGTTCTCCGTAAAACAAGTTGAGGGAGACGTAAAGGCATTTTCCGCACGAGATTCAATGAAGCTTATTTATTATATTAAGACAGGCAAAGGCACTCCACTGGAGGGTTCTACATTCTGTCTAACATCTACTGACCTGTTACACCTACACTAAAAGCATCTCATCAAAATTTCTACCTACTACTAAGAAAAAACCAGTCTCACCAAAACCAGTCCTGCTCTGTCCTACACCCAGGGGCATAGCACCAAATTCTGGGCCCTATGCACAAACAGTGCCCATGCCCCCCCCCCCCACAAAAAAAAAAAAAACAGCCTAATCACAGGACTTCACTGGAATTTGGTTTTATTTGTAGGATGATTAAAATTTATAACAGGAAATGTCACCAAAGGTAGCCTAACATCATAGGCCTGCATGAGAATTGAACACTTTTGCATTTGGCTATAGAGAAAGTAGCCTATTTTTTATTATTACATAAAAGATTTCCACATTGACAAACTACTTCATTTATAATGAAAGATAAATGACTAGTGAGTCAAGTTTTGTTTTTCATTAAAAAGGGTAAAAAGAAAACACTGAAAAATGGCAATGGGCCAAAAGCTAAACACAAATCCCAGTTAGTGCCCACTGGGATACGCGGAAGTGCGGCTGTTTAGAATGTGAATAGCGATCTTCACGCGAAGGCGGTACTACACGCCCCCCATGCAGGCAAAACAAAGGTGACATGGTTTACTTTTTGCCGATTTAACCTAATTTTTAAAACTTTAAATACCTTCGACAATGGACGTTTTGAAAAGACAGATTACAGATTTAGCCAGCATTTTTCCATGATTCTACACGAACATTTCAGCGAGATATAAACTGAAATAGACGAGAAAGATACGCGGCATCGCCAACGATGCCGTGGAACTGAGGAGGTTAAGCAAACAAAAAAAAATATTTAGACTTATCTAGACAACATCATGTTAAGCTATGTGTAATTTCGCGGTGGTATTGAAGTGTTTAATAATCATAGTTCATTTAATGTAGGCTATTTGCTTTCACATTTGGGCTCACCTTTCTTGGGAAAAAAGTTTGTAAGCAGTTTCTTTCCCTCATTTCTTTTTTTGTTTCTTTCCTGCCTCTCTTTTTTTTTTGTTTCTTTCCTGCCTCTCTTTTCTTTTTTGAAAACCGGATTTAGCTTTCTTTGGCATCATCTTCCTGCATGGATTCAGCTGATTGAGCAGAATGACCGTTAAATGAAATGCGCCTAGTTAAAAAGCCCGGTGAAGACTAAACCATTGCAAGGGGTGAGGGTGCTTGTCCTCAGGCACTGTAAGCTAGGACACAATTCAATCCGTCAACAGATTTATTTTCCCACAAAAATTACATTTAAGTAATGTAAGTTTCTGCTTGGTTTTGTAAACGGACGGCACTCAGTGGCAAATCATTGCTACTGTAGTTTCCCTTTTTAAACTCACAATCATGACGCTGACTTTAACCAATACACCGACATTAATTGTATGTTGTTTACAAATGTAAGGCACCTGATTTTTTATCAATTTGTAACAATAAAACGGTGCAGAAAATGACTGAACTATTACAACTACCATGGCAGCTCTTGCGTTATTGGAAGACATAGCTTATGGAAGAATTAGAAGAAAACGCATATTCAGGGATCATAGTGATTTCTTAGCCCATGATGATGACTGGCTTCTAAGTCAATTCAGATTTCCAAAAGCAATCCTTTTGGAGTTGTGTGCTGAACTGGGGCCAGCATTGCAAAGGCAGACGATGAGGAATAGCGCTATACCTGTTCCTTTACAAGTTCTGTCCACTCACGGGTTCTTAGCCACAGGTGCTTTTCAGCGAGAACTTGCGGACCGATCGGGTATTTCTCAGTCAACACCAAGTTGCGCCATGCCAGCTGTATGGGACGGCATAATCCGCTTTTCACCCAGATATATAAAATTTCCTTACACTGTGGTTGAACAGGCAAACATTAAAGCACAATTTGCAGCGATGTCCGGTTTTCCCAATGTAATCAGAGCCATCGACTGCGCGCATATTGCTATAAAGGCACCTTCAGAGAACAAATTTGCTTATGCTTATGTAAATAGAAAGCACTTTCACTCTATTAATATACAAATTATGTGCGATTCGAACATGAGTCTCATTAATGCATGGGCGTCGCTGCCATTAAATCTGAGGGGGACGTGTCTCCCTCACATTTCATAATTATTTGTTTGGATCCCCCCACATTTAACATAAAACATTAGTTTTATGCCAGTGCCCCCCCCCCCCCCCCCCATTCAAAATGCTTCTGATGCCCCTGCATTAATGTTGTGGCTAGATTGCCTGGCTCAACCCATGATTCATTCATTTTCTGAAACAGTAATATTGGAAACAAACTTGAAAATGGGGTGTTACGTGATGACTGGTTGCTCTGTAAGAAGATTTTTCCTATTTTATAATTTGGCCCAATACTGTAAGCTTTGTTTGATTTAACCATGTGATAACTCCTTAGGGGACAGTGGGTACCCACTGAAGTCGTGGCTTCTCACGCCGCTTGCAAACCCACATAATGAACAGGAGCGGCGTTATAATGCTGCCCCCCATTCTCAGGCTCGGCCGGTGGTGGCGCGCACTGTAGGGCAGCTTAAAGGCCGTTGGCGCTGCCTGTACAAGACCGGTGGGGTGCTGCTATACATGTACAGTAGTCCGCAAAAAGTATGTCGCATTGTACACGCATGTAGCGTGTTGCATAATCTGGCACAAAATCATGGCTTGCCGGTATCTGAAGAGCTTAGGCAAGATGAACCTGACCCTGAGGCACCAAATTTGCCGCCAAACGGAACAGCGTTACAACTTCAGTATCACACAGAGTATCATTTAGATTTTTTAATTCATTTGCAACATCTTATAGCATTCACGATTTCTTTTTGTGACTGCAGCACAGCTTCAGTCAGCACACGGCCGGATGGTCGCCCCCCAGTTTCTGAGGCACGGGAATGTGTGCAGCCAGCGCCCAAAGATGTGCTTGGCACAGCAGCACCAACACCGCCCGTTTCGTCGTCGGCACTGGGGGCACCTTTTATACTATTGTTTGTAAGAATAAACAAACAGAATAAACGAAAGTAACACCGCATCTGCGCCCTACTTGTTATTCATAAACATGCAAGTAATTCAAACAAGTATGGTACGAGAAAAACTCACCCGCGCTAACATCGGCGTCCCCCTCCCCCGATAAAAGTGTCCCCGATCATTGCTGCAACTTGTTGCTCAAAGGGTGTGAGACCGAGAATTCCGCTACCTCCGCCTGTGCTGTTAAGACTTACAGTGAGAGGCCGCTCGGTTTTTCACGTCGATTTTAATGTCCGGCCACTTCTTTTTAATTTCTGCCACCGTGCGAATTTCGGAACCAACACTTTTAACTGACTCCGCCATTCTGTGCCACTCCGTCAACTTTCATTTATTGCTGATGCCACTACTTAAACCACTAAATAATATCACTTTTCTTGTCTCGATTTCTGTTAACATGACCTCCACTTCGCACTCACTGAAATACTTCTTTTTCCCACGTGGTTTATCCATTGTTGTTTAAGAAAAACATAGAACTAGGCGGGTGTTTATACAGATTTACATATGCAAATATACATAATTATGGGCGGGTCGGGGGGGTGGCTGTGGGCTCGTTCACGTGCATAAAATTTCACACTCATTGGGATTTATAAAGGGAATGTGCGTAGACCTGTGCTTACGCAAAGTTTTATGCATCTGGATTTTTTCTTGCTTACGCACATTCCTAGTTTTGTCCGTACACCATGTTTTAGTGTGAATTCTACGCATGTCGTTATACATGAGGCTCCAGGTGACAGCATCACTCTATCAGATGCTGAACCTCCTCACTGTAGGCGGTCTCATTATTGTCCGATATCAGTCCTACTATGGTGGCGTTATCAGCAAATTGGACTATAGTGTTAGCAGCATGGAGGGGGAAGCAGTCATGAGTAAACAGGGAGTAGAGGAGGGGGCTGAGGACACACCCCTGTGGTGTACCAATGTTCAGGATGAGAGTGGATGACGTGCTATGGCTCCCATACAGAATATTTAAAGAGGACACTAAAGCATTGGATTCCTTAGCTGTCATTACAGAAATTTCAAAGGGCAGTTATTTGAAAGCTTAGGTGCAATTAAAAACTCCCATCCATCCATCCATCCATCCATCTTCTATATTCACTTGTCCTATGCAGGCTCGCAGGGTTCCGGAGCCTGTGCCATAAGTTTGGGGAGCAAAGTAGGAAATAAACCAAGATGGGGCACCAACCCATTGCGGTACAGACTCCCATTCTAATGTACTGTAAATATTACCAAATATAAACGATAACATTTGCTAATTTCCTAGAATTTAAGTTTTAATAAGCCTTTAACAAACTAAAGACTAGATTAAATCAGACGGCCAGCCATTATATTAAAGGGTCCAAAGCCCTCATTGGTCATTATGTGAATTATTATTCTGCAGTTCCCGAAAGTGTGTGTCCTGACAGGTTCCTGTTACAGAACTCACAGGAGGAAGGTGACAGAAGCAAAACAAACTGGTCTTTATGTTTTGTTTCAACAATCAATCAAACCAAATGTTTGACATTCAGCCTACTGACACCCTGGTAAGTTTCTGTTAGTCTGTGTGTCACGAAGGAGGTAGGAGCCAGCATGAGAACAAATACAAGGGGGTTTATTTGATGAACAGGAACAGGACAAACCAAACTGGACCACATGGAGTAAAACAGAAAACACAAAAAGCAGTAAGGGATAGTACACGTAAGTTAGTGCATGGTTTATTTATTATTAGTTACTGTAATGTTGCGCTGCTTTATTTGTTTAATCGTCCAGTCTGTGAAGAGATTATTTTAGGGTGGCACATGCCCCTGAGGCTATCCCACTGGTGCGCCCCTCCGCAATACCTCTGCGCCCCCAGTATGGGAACCACTGCATTAAAGGGAGGTGCATTATCAAAGAGCTTTGGCGCCATCTTGGCCTGCTTACTTGTTACTGTAAGCATCAAGGATTAAAGACTTTTTCCAAAGGCACTGTGCAACACCACAGCACACTCTACTGTTTAAGTGGTACAATACTAACGCAATGTACTTTTTTTGTAATTACTTTTTCCAGGTTGTATTAAAAAGTCGATTTAGGGAATGTATTAGCCACCAGATCTCCAGACTACATGTACATTGTCATGTACAGACTACAATGCAATTCTTACTTGAATGCCTTCTTCACAGACTGGACGATTAAACAAATAAAGCAGCGCAACATTACAGTAACTAACAATAAATAAACCACTAACTTACGTGTACTATTAGAGCATTTATGTATGTATGTACTGTATGTATGTATTCCCAGGAAACCTTTTTACATACACCCACGTAACAAACCCCAGTTCAAACGAATGTATGCCAAAAGTGATATACTTGTGATTAGACAAATGTGGCCCAAATGTCACAAAACAGATATGGGCCACATGTTACTGATTGGTCGCTGAAAGTGACATACGCTGCAGGAGCGTGGTAAAGTTAGTTTTATATTCGATATTTGTTTGATATTCGGATTTGCCTCCCCTATATCTTTGAAACGACACCACCAAAAATCACAAAAGTCACACTCTCTGTTTAAGGAGAAAATGCAGATTGTACTACAACATTGCATAGTGAGTTATATGTTCATTAATTATTGTAGTGACGAGGCATTTTCTGCTAAACCAATAAGCCAGCATTGGAATCGCAGCTTTTTGCTAGGGACTGTCTACAAAGTGCATTCTGGAGAAACAAGCATTGCTACTGGAGCTTTTCTGCTAAGATTTTTTAATACAAACATCTGTGAAATTGCAATAATTTCACATTCATACTAAACCAATTTCTCCCACTTAAAAGGTTGTAGTAGTTGCCAGAGGTGCCCCCTGACTTACTACAAGTGGAATTTTACAGAAATATCCAACCATGAGTTTACAGTAATTCAATAAGTTTTTTGAAAAATTACTGTAAACCAGATAAACAAATTTCTCTCACTTAAAAGGTTGTAGTAGTTGCCAGAGCTGATGAGTGATGACTGACTTACTACAAGTCCCCCTAAAGGGACCAAACAGGGGACACAATGCAACAAAAACAAAAACCAAAAGACATTAACAACAAACGGAAACTGTACAGGCACCAGGAACAAGCAGGACAGCAACAACCAGTACACCAACTGAACAAATGGAGACACGAACAGGGACACCAAGGACAGGAACAGGAGACCCAAAGAATTCAAGGAAGGGGACAACGAAGGGACAGCACCGGAGGGCACACTGACTAAAGGGGGAGAAGAATCAAAAGGGACAGGGGAAAACCAAGTGAACGAGGAGGGAACATGGGGACACCACCCACAAGGGGAACCAAACCAGGGGATGGGGGCACAAAGGGAGGGAAAAAACCAGGAGCCAGAGGGAAGGTAGGAGCAGCCGGGGCCACAGGCAACCGCGAGGCCGGAGCTGGAGGGACCCTCAACAACCGCGAGATAGGAGGTGGAGGTAACATCAGAGGGGGCGAGGAGGGAGTTGAAGAGACTGTCAGAGGAGACGAGAGGGGAGGCGAAGTGGTCACCAGAGAAGGCGAGGAGGAAGTTGAAGCCACCACAGGTGAAGGAGAAGCCACAGCCGGCAACGGCTTAGGCCACTGACGAGGCTGAGCTGGGGGAACCACAGGCAACCAACGAGTCATCACAGGTGGGATCGTAGATGCCCAATGAGTCACTGCAGGGGAGGCCGCAGGTGACCACCGAGCAGGAGCCAGTGGGACTGCAGGCGACAGCCGAGCAGGAGATGGAGGAACCGTCAGTGACTGCTGGGCAGAAGCAACGGGGACTGAAGGCAAACCTGGGGGCAGGGTGGGTGGGATTTGACCGATTTGGATGTGACACATTGTCATTCTTGATATTATATAATAATTACAGTCGAACTTCGTTACAACGTACCTCAGGGGACATTAAGAATTTGTACGTTATAACCATAGTACGTTGTAACCAAGTCCTTCAAAATGAATGATAGAACACAAAATGTATATAAAAAAACTTTTAGAAAACACCCCTCAAGTTGACACTATGACATACAGCTTGTGTAGTTTGAAGAATATAATAGGAACTATATTCTTCAAACTAGGTTAATATCAGTTACTCATAGACAGCCGACATAACGCAAAATCCACTGCCGGCTTATCGTTCAAATCGCCTTACTGTAACCTAATGTCAAACCGAAATTATGCACCTGTATATGATTCAATTGGCTGAAATAAATTTCGATACATATGTGTTAGACATCTGTCTTTTGTTAATTTCTTTCACTATATGTCACACAATTACCCCAATAACCACACAGTTTTAGAACTTAGTTCGCGTCGGCAGTATAAGGCTGCCATGTATAATTCTGAATTATTTCCCCCTTGTCGGTCAGCGAAATCCGTTTCCTTTTAGCAGGCATCTTGCTTGATATGCGGCAGCATGACACCATGCAAAACCATGAAAAAACGGGGGCTGCATGCAAGGAGTCCGGCCGGCGTGGAATGCTTCGTGAGGATAGGTTCATACAGTTAGGCGTTGCTAAGCGATGTACTGTAGATGGCCGGCAACAGCCGATTCTGAATTGTGCGCGCGCTCGGAAGATGAGGCTGTACGTTGTAACGAAGGTCAGTTTGCCTATTTTCCTCTGAAAATCATACGTTATATCGAAGTTTACGCTGTAAAGGTGTACGTTCTAAGCGATACCGGCAAATGGAATAATGCATTACGCGAATTCGGGACATCGAAATTTGAACGTTGTATTGGTGTAAACGTTATAAACGGGGTACGTTGTAATGAGGTTCGACTGTATTATTATTATTATTTGCGTAACTTCCTTAAATAAAACTTCCTTGATTATATTTATTATTATTTTATTAACCTTTATTTAACCAGGAAGATCCCATTGAGATTAAAAACCTCTTTTTCAAGGGAGACCTGGCCAAGATAGGCAACAGCAAATGTCTCACAGTTACAGAAAATTAATCAAACACAGACAGCAACAACACACATACCAAAGTAAGTGAAATAATACAATAAAAATAAAATTAAATTAAATTTAAAGTAAAATAACAGTTAATCTAAGTGAAACAGTTGCATGTTATGGACTTAGCCTCAAAGATTCGTAATTTAGATTTAAGGACACTTAATGAAATAAGTTCAGTCAATTTCCATTCCTTCTGCAGTTTGTTCCAAGCCAAGGATGCGAAATGGACAAAAGCTCTTTTACCAAATTCAGTTCTGGCAAATGGAACAGAAAGCAACAAATAACCATACGGACGAAGAGAATACCGACCAGCATGTTTCAGTGCAAACAAGGAACATATATAAGAAGGCAGCATCCCAAGTAACGCCTTATATGTGAAACTGTATAAGTGAGAGTTCCTCCGACTTACCAAAGCAGGCCATCCTACCTGAGAATATAACTTACAGTGGTGAGTCTGAAATTTACGGTTAGTGATGAACCTCAGTGAAGCATGGTACACAATATCGACCATTCGAAGACATTGAGCAGAAGCATTCATATATAGAATATCACCATAATCCAGCACAGGCAAGAATGTTGCAGCAACAAGACGCTTCCTTGTATTAAAAGAGAAGCACAACTTATTTTGAAAATAAAATCTGTTTTAACCTCAAATTTTTCACAAGATTCTCCACGTGCGGTTTGAAAGTGAGCGAGTCATCAATTAAGATTCCCAGATATTTATAGGTATGAACCAACTCTATTTTATTACCATCAAGAGTAATTACTGATGGGATTATTTGGGCCAAATTCCTTGATTTAGAAAACAGCATGAGCTTTGATTTGTCTGCGTTGAGAACAAGTTTAAGCTGAAGTAATGAGTGCTGGACAGCAAAAAATGCTTTCTGCAAAGAGTCAATGGCTTTGACAAGAGTCAAACCACAGCTGTAAATAACTGTATCATCAGCATAAAAGTGCAAGTTTGCATCTGACACATTTAGACTAAGATTATTTACGTAAATAATAAATAGAAGGGGACCTAATACAGAACCCTGTGGCACTCCGTTGTGCACCGAAACAAAGTTGGAACATAAACCATCAGATTTTATGCACTGAGACCTGTTACTGAGGTAGTTTGAGAACCATGCCACTGCTCTCTCAGAGAGTCCTGACTGTAGTAATCTAAGTTTTAAAATACAATGATCAACAGTGTCAAATGCTTTTGACAAATCAATAAAAAGGGCTGCACAGTGTTGTTTTTTATCAAGTGCAATAGTAATATCATTTACCACTCTAATTGCAGCTGTGATAGTACTGTGTTTCTTCCTAAAGCCTGATTGATATTCAGATAAAATGGCCTTGGTGTGTAAAAATTCCTTTAACTGTTCGCACACAAGAGCTTCAAGGACCTTGGCCAACACAGATAGATTAGAGATTGGTCTGTAATTAGTTAATACTGCTGGGTCGCCCCCTTTTAATAGGGGAACAACAAAAGCTGATTTCCATACTGAGGGAATTTTATTCGTACCCAGTGTGAGATTAAAAAGTATTGTGAGAGGCTCTGCCACAAAATCAGCTGCCAGTTTCAAAAAGTAAGGATCTAATAAGTCTGGCCCTGGAGATTTTCTAGGATCTAACTGTTTAAGAGCTATACAGACCTCCTGCACAGAGAAAGGAACAAAGTTAAATGGCTGACCAGTGTACACCGGAATATTTGACCCCGATTTTACAGAGACTGGGTTCAGAGAATCAAACAAAGAGCCAGAAGATATGAAGTGCTTGTTAAAGCAATTCATAATCTCCCTCCTATCATAAACAGGAACAGAATCCTTAAAAACATAGGTGGGTAGAGTGTGGGAGCTTTTACTCACTGAAAGAGACTTAATAATTTTCCAGAACTTCTGTGGGTTATTTAGGTTCTCAGTTGTTTCAGACAGATAATATTCTGATTTAGCATTCTTAATAGAGGAAGTACATTTGTTTCTTAGTTGTCTGAAAAGAAGCCAGTCACTGGGATAGCCTGTTTTCCTAGCTTTGGCCCAAGCCAGGTTACGCTCACGAATGATATCTGCCAGCTCTGGGGAGAACCAGGGGTTTTCACGACCTTTTATCCGATATCTTCTTAATGGAGCATGTTTATTCACAATTTGCATAAACCCATCCCTAAAGAATGACCACGCTAATTCTACATCAGGGATCAATCCTATTTTCTTCCAGTCATAGTTTAACAAATCATGATAAAATGCTTGTTCAATAAAATGTTTAAGAGTTCTTTTAAAAATAATACGATGTTTTGACTTGGCCACTTTAGTATTTCTAATAGCAGCAATAACACAGTGGTCACTTATATCATTACAAAAGACACCCAGAGATGAAAATTTATGCGGAACATTTGTCAAAATCAAGTCAATCAAGGTAGACTTTTCGGGGCTTTTGAGATTGGGCCGAGTGGGTAAATTGACCAACTGGGTAAGACTGATAGAATCACAAAAAGATTTAAAATCATCTGATACAGTTTTGAGCCAGTCCCAATTAAAATCACCAGCTAGAACAAGCTCACCATAATTTAGTCTGGACAGCAAGAGGTTTAAAGAACGCAAAGCTTCTGTGGAGGCAGAAGGAGGTCGATAGCAACAAGCAACTGTTATGCAAAGACCCTTTGCAATATTCACACTCAGAGCCAAAAATTCCAATTGTTTACAGATGGATTCTGATAGAACTATTGTAGCATCAAATTTTGACTTAACATAAGCAGCAACACCACCACCTTTCTTAAGCCTATCGGTGCGATAGATATTGTAGCCAGCCATGCTAACTTGTTTATCAGATATATATTTAGACAACCAAGTTTCAGAAATGAGTACAATATCTGCATCTGTTGATTGAACCCAGATCTTGATCATATCTATCTTGGGTAACAAACTACGCACATTAAGATGAACTATCTTCAGCCCCGGTGACGATTTAAATTCAGATGGTGTCTGACTACATTGCAGCTCAGGACCTGGGTTGGGGTGCACATTACCAGATAAGAGCAGCAGTAAGACGTGTAACTTGGAACTGCAGCGTGAAGTGCCAAGGCTAATGACTGCTAACAGCAGAGACGTGTAACTTGGAACTGCAGTGTGACTGACCGGAAATGCTGTAAGTGACGTCAGACGCCGGAGACTTGGCGGAAAACCTGAATGAACAGCGAGGACAGCGAAGGGAAGTTGGATTCACTCGAAGAATACATTGACTGGTACTTCGACGCTATAGTCATGAAGAAGAATCTAAATACATCTTCCCCGGGCAAAAGCGAGACGCCGTCATCGAAAAGAAGTCGCCCGGCAGACTCCCCCGGAACAACTTCGCCGACCAGTAAAGACTTTACCGACATCCTGGAGTCAATCGACAAGCGATTGTCCAGCTTCGACGCGAGGTTATCTCTGGTCGAGATTTTACATCAGGAGTTCAAATCCCTGAGGGAGTCTTTGGAATTCAGCCAGCAACAGGTGGAAACACTCGCTGCTGACAACGCCTCACTACGGGACTCGGTCAAGTCTCTAACTGAGAATGTGACCAATCTAAAAGAAGAAAATAAAAAAATAAAAGAGACTGTCATCGATCTCCAAGCCCGTAGTATGAGAGATAACCTGGTGTTTTCAGGCATCCCGGAATCTGCTGAAGAGGACGCAGAACTTACGGTTAAAACATTTATCAAGACCCACCTGAAGCTTCCAGAGGACACTGTGAAAAACATCTGCTTTGACAGAGTCCATCGGCTGGGAGCTAAGAGGCCTGGTGCCCTGAGACCGCGTCCTATTGTGGCCAAATTCGGGAATTTCAAGCAGAAGCAGCAGGTGAAGAGTCGCGGCAGGGAGCTGAAAGGAACGGACTTTGGCGTAAACGACCAGTTCCCCAAAGAGATTCTGGAGCGACGCAAAGTTCTGTTACCAATCCGACGCAGCTCCATTCAGAAGGGCTCCCGAGCTGTCATCGCCGTGGACCGGCTCTACGTGGATGGGCAGCTCTACCGCGACCCTAACATCACTCCCTGGTTATATTAACGCCACTCCAGATAAGAACCCGTTATATTTTTCTTCTTCTTTTCCCTAATCCTATTCCGTTCACATCAATCTAGCTTATACATGTTAATTCGCTAATTTAATGTTATGTCATAACAAATACACTGCCGTCAGTCTCCGCAGCGCTTCAGTCTTAACAATGTTTTCGTTTCTATGTTTCTTATTTACACCCTTACTCGCGTGCCCCTTTGTATGTCTTTTTCACTTCTCCCTGCTTTCCCTGCACCGATCACCTGCTTTCAATCTCTACTCAGTCACTCACAACACCCTCGATTTTTACACATCTGCACGGCACGACCATGTACATATGTACTCAGCTTCACCACAACCACTCCGACCTTATAGTGCACACAGACATATAGGATACACACGCACACAAGCGCTCACACGCTTGCTCATATCTAACTCATTTGCACGTGCAATATTAGCTACACACACATGTCTATGGGCACACTAAGGTTTATCTCATGGAATGTGCATGGAGCTGGCTCCAGAGAGAAGAGGTTAAAAATATTTAGCCAGCTTAAAAAACTACAGGCAGACGTTGTTTTATTACAAGAGACTCATAGACCTGCCACAGCTACAGATGAACTTAAAACACCTGAGTTTCCTAATGTGTTCTCAGCCTGTTATAACTCTAGGCAAAGGGGAGTAGCAATTTTAATACATAAAAATGTTAATTTCACATTACTCAACACAATTATAGATCCAGAAGGTAGATTTATAATCATTAAATTATCTATACTTAACAAAAAGTTATGTATTGTTAGTATATATGGTCCAAATGTTGATAACCCTTCATTCTTCCACGTTTTCTTTACCGCACTCTCTGAACACCTAGATAGCTCACTCGTTCTTGGGGGCGACCTCAACTTCGCACTAAATAAAGAAATGGACAGGCTCAGTACAGCTGCTCAGCGCAATTGGGAATCCATAAATATAGTTAAGCAGTACATGAGCGACCACGGACTTTGCGATGCATGGCGTTCTCTTCACCCCAACCGTAGGGAATATACTTTCTTCTCACACGTCCATCACTCTTACTCTCGTCTGGATTATTTCCTAGTCAGTAGCTCACTGCTGAGTGACATTTCAGACACTGAGATACACCCTATAGCTGTCAGCGATCATGCTCCTGTATCTTTAACCCTAATAAATAAGAAAGCCATTCCACCAATTAGAAACTGGAGATTTAATACATCATTGCTTAAAGATGGAGATTTTATTAACTATTTCAAAAAAGAGTGGGCCTTATATTTAGACTATAATGACCTACCTGGAACATCAGCATCTGTTCTCTGGGAAGCAGGCAAAGCTGTGATGAGAGGTAAAATAATCTCATTCTCATCACATAAAAAGAAAAGAGAAAACAAGTATATTCAGGAATTAGAAGAAACCATCAAATCCTTAGAAGAAGCTTATGTATCATCCCAGGAACAGGAAATACTGAACAAAATACGTAAAGCAAAATTAGAATTAAATAAAATTATTCATAAAAAAACACAATTCTTAGCACAAAGACTTCGCTGGCAAAATTATGAATATGGTAATAAATCAGGTAAATTTCTAGCTAACCAGTTAAAAATAAATAAAGAAAAAACAACTATATGTGCTGTTAAAGACTTAACTGGGGATACAGTATATGACCCTGAAAAAATAAACAAAACTTTCAGGGACTTTTACAAATCTTTATACTCACCACAGATAAACCCATCTAAAGACGAAATTGATCAGTTTCTTGATAGTATAACCCTTCCGAAATTATCAGATAATCAAATGATGGCACTGGATTCCACGCTGACACCAGGTGAACTCCAGGAAGCTTTGAACAGTATGCCCAATAATAAGGCTCCAGGTCCAGATGGATTTCCAGTAGAATTCTATAGAGAATTCTGGACAATTCTGTCACCAACATTCTACAGAATGTTGCAGGAAACCAAGGTAAATGGTAGACTACCACCAAATATGAATTCTGCCAACATTAGTCTCTTGCTAAAACCAGGCAAAGACCCTATTTTGCCTACCAGCTATCGTCCAATATCCCTTATTAATGTTGACCTTAAAATAATCTGCAAAGCTCTCTCAAAAAGAATAGAGAAGATAACCCCTCACATAATTCATCCTGACCAAACTGGTTTCATAAAAGGGAGGGACTCATCAACAAACACACGTAGATTACTCAATCTGATAGACTATTCGTGCAATAAAAACCTTCAAATCACAATATTGTCTCTAGATGCAGAAAAAGCATTCGATAGAGTCAGTTGGAGTTTTTTATTTGCAACATTACACAAATTTGGTTTTGGAACCTCTTTCATAAACTGGTTAAAAATATTATATAGTTCCCCAACAGCATGTGTTAGGACAAATGACCAAACATCCTCTAGCTTCTGTCTCAAGAGGGGCACCAGGCAGGGATGCCCTCTCTCCCCCTCACTGTTTGCAATTTTTATTGAACCACTAGCAGCAGCAATTAGACAGGCTATAGTGATTAAAGGCATCAAATGCAAGAATGTGGAACATAAGGTCAGTCTTTATGCGGATGATGTGTTACTCTTTCTCCAACATTCACAAACCTCTCTCTCTGAGGTAATTACATTAATTAACTCTTTCTCAAGAGTCTCAGACTATTCGATAAACTGGTTAAAATCCACAGCTCTTCCAATTAACTGCTCCTTTCAGAATTCTTCCTCCACTCCACTGCAATCTGGAGATATCAAATATTTAGGTATTAATGTTTCACCTAGGCTGGCAGATTTAACTAAATTAAACCACATCCCACTTTTAAAGAAGGTAGAGGATGATCTGGCTAGATGGAAGTCCCTACCCATATCACTCATGGGACGGGTCGCCTCTATAAAAATGATGGTGCTGCCAAGAATTAATTATTTATTTGCAATGATCCCGAGCAAACCATCACCTGACTGGTTTAGATCTCTGGACTCCGCCATCTCTAAATTCCTTTGGAAAGATAAACCACCGCGTATTAGCTTAAAAACGCTGCAAAGGACCAAGGACAAAGGAGGACTAGATCTGCCTAACTTTCACCACTACTTCTTAGCTAACAGGCTTCAAAACATCTCAGGATGGCTAAAACATACCCTCTTAGATGAACCTTGGCTAGACGTAGAACAGGCTCTATGCAATAACATAGAGATATCGGATCTACCATTCATTAGCTCAAACATTAAACGACACGAATGCTTCAAAAGCATCAGTATCAGCTCTTCTCTGACAGCATGGTGGGAGTTTCTAAAAACGACTGAGTCTTCATTAATCCCATGCAAACGTACTCCCATCTGGAACAACCCTGACCTACTACTAAACAATAATATGATAAATTTCCCGGATTGGAGTAGTAAAGGTATTAAATACTTGGAACATATATTCGAAGAAATAGACTTTATCCCCTTTGACTTATTAGTTAAAAGACATGGGATTAACAAGAATAGATTTTTAGAATATCAACAAGTTAAATCTATAGTAAAAAGGAAATTCAAGTCTAATCAAATCAAATTACAAATACCACCAAGTGTGGCAGAATTCCTTAATCTCAAAACCCCCAAATTATTGTCTAAAATATACAGGACACTTTCCAAAATGGATGGATCTATATCCCTTCCTATAGCAAAATGGGAGGCAGATCTATCAATCAGCTGGGACCACAATTTCTGGTCTAAGACATGTTTAAAAACCTTTGAACTGATTAGAAGTCCCAATTTACAATTAATACAATACAAAATCCTGCATAGAATGCACTATACAGGGCATCGGATGTTCAGGATGGGTTTTACGTCTTCTAACAACTGCTCACACTGTCAAGGGGATACACCTGACAATTACATCCACGCTCTTTGGTTTTGTCCACCTGCTCAGATGTTCTGGCGCAGGATTTGTGAGGACTTATCAAAGTGTCTGAAATGTACCATTCCAGCCTCTCCTTCAGTCTGCTTGTTGGGCGACCTAGATGGTGTCACTACAGAGATTGACACAACCCACATGGCTTTCACCGCTTTATGCATTGCTAAGAAGACTGTCCTCATGAACTGGAAAAATAAAAATAACCTTAATATCAACCAATATAAAGAGAGTTTGCTGGACCATATTAGTCTTGATACAGCTTCTGCCGCAACATTAGACCAATCTCTCTGGGCTCCTTTGATCAGCTCCATTACCTAGTGGCGGTGGGGGGTCGCAGGTTTGTCCTGCTTCGGTTTTTGTGGTTGGTGTGGGGGGGGGCATGTGGGCTTGGGGCGTCTGGGGGTTCCCTTGGGGGGGGGGGGTTCTGGGGGGGTTCGGCGCTGGGACTGCGGTCATGGCCTGGATGGGGCTTTGGTGGCTCTTGGGTGGCGTCTTTCTGGCGGCTGCATGCAGCGCTGCTGGGGTAGCCTGTGCCGGCGGACGTAGGTTGCCGGCCTGGCGGCCGTGCTGCTCCTGGGTGGGTCCGGGGCGGGCTTGGGGTTCTGGGGGCGCTCTGCCTCCGGGCTGGGGTTCCGGCTGGGCTGGGGGGGCTTGGGTCCTGGTGGGTGTATCGCCGGGGTGTGGGTTGGCGCATGCACTGGGGCCCAGCCCCGGCACGGGGGCCTTCGGCGCGTCGGAGGGGCTGGGGGCCTCTTTAGCTGGCGGGGAGGTTGTTACCATCTGTCCGCAGGTGGTCCCTGCCTTAGGGGTATCCTCTCTGCGGGGGTGGGGGGGAATCCAATAGAGTAGGAGAATGGACCCAACCTGGGTGTCTATTGTCTTATGTAGTTTGGGAGTTGACTGAATGGTGGGGTGGGTGTAGTTTTTCCTCTGTGATGGGGTCTGGTTGGCTGCCCCGGGCTCTATGGTGCCCGGCGGTGCCGCTGCTCTGGGCCCCGGATTGGATAGGCCTGGGCCCTCCCGCCCTGGGTGAATTTCAGGAGAACGGAGGTGCTTATGGGGGTCAGCGGGGGAGCTGGCTCCAGAGGGGGGGTCCTCTGCCCCCCCCCAATCCTTTCCTCCCCATCCCTAAATGCTTCCCTCCTCCCGCTCTGTCACCCCAACACACACGTAGGGCTCTGAGGTGCAGGTGCGTCGCTGGGATGCAGGGGAGGTATTCCTCCTCTGTCCCCCCGTGACCACCTGTATCTCAATCACACATCACAACTTAGACACTCTCATTACTTACTCTCTCATGACACATACATTTAGGGCCTTGGGGGTGGGCACACGGAATGGCGTCCAGAGGTCGGTCTGTTCATTCAGCCTTACCTCTGGTGCCAGTGCCCACTTCTCAATTTTAAGTTGCACATAGACATTGAGGGTTCTGGGGAGGGGCCGAGCTGACACCAGCTGCTGATTGGCAGAGGGTGGTTAGCACCATGCCCTTCCCCTGTTTTAAAACTCTTTAGAACAACACGCACCAACACCACATATGAGCGGGCGGAGGGAAGCATGGGGTCTTTTCACACCCCCGTTCTCTGTTCGCCATCTGGAGCCGGGGGCTGGGGGGGGCTGGCCGTCCGGTCGGGGTCTGGGCTGGTGGGCTTCTCGGCTGCGGTGGAGTCCGGGGTGGTCTTCTTGTCCCCATGCCAGAGGAAAAAAGGGATCCATCTCCGAGGTCTGGTGACAGATTGCCCCTCTGGGGGCGGTGGTGCCTGGATCTCGGAGTATAGAGTATATATGGGGAGTGTGAGTGTGTGTACGGCGTTCATTTCTGTGTGTCTTTATGTTGGGCGAATGGGTGAATATTTGATTATGTGTGCATAAGGGTGGGAACGTATGCTTGTGTATGTGTGCGCCTGTTTGTCTTTACGCAGGTGTCAGGTTGGGTCTTAGACTCCACCTGAAATAACATCTCAGGCTCTATTGCCCCCCACCACACTCCCTGCTGGTGGATGGGGCCCCCGGCTGCCGATGCGTTGGTGGTTCTCGATGTCCGGGGCTGGATGCTCTGGTGTGTGCTGACTCACTCTCGGCGGTTGCCTGTCGGGGCCTGGTCCTTCCGGCTCTGTCGGGTCCCAGCTGGGGGGTGGGGGGGCCCTTGGTCCTCTGGGCCCGGGGTCCGGTCTGCCCTGGTGTGGCCGGCCGCCGACGGAGCCTGCGTGCTCGCCGCCACGGCCCCCTGGGGCTCCTGCGATGTGGCTGCCGGATGGCCCCCCTCCGGAGCGCTCCTCTGCCTTTTTCTGGGTGGGGGCTGCAATCGTCCCTGCGGTGGTCCTCCTGGTGTTCCCGCGCCCTGAGGGGCCTCTGGATGTCTGGGGCCCGGGTCTCTTCCGTGTCAGCTTCATGTCCTGGGTGGGTGGGGCTGTGGCTCCCCACACACACTACTAGACAGTTACATGGAGAAACCTTGGGAACACCAGCGCGCTGACACACACAGGTGTGCACACAGGTGCTCACAGACACGTGCTCACGGACACACACTGTCTTGACCGGCTGTTGCTTCTGGGCATGTGTTGTGATGCGGGTTGTGTGTACTGTTCAATAACATTTAACGTTTGATGGTTGTTGTGATTAGTACAGGTGTTGTATGTTGTCTTTCTCTTTTCAGCAGACATGGAAGCAGATTATCTGTTTTGTTTTTTTTTTTTCTTTTCTCTTCTCTTCTTTTTTCTCTCCCTCTCTCTCCCTCTCTCTCTCTTCCCCCCTTCTTCTCCTTTGTTCCCTCCCCCCCTCCCTCTCCTTCTTTTGAGGAACCAAATAAAAATATAAAATAAAATAAAAAATAAATAAATAAATAGATTAAAAAAAATAAAAATAAATAAAAAAAATACAAATAAAGTAGTCCTCCGCAGAGGGGGGGTGGAGGAGGGAGAAAAAAAAAAAAAAGTAAGACAATCAGAAATCTCTGTTTTGTAACATTTCTTATTGATTTTGACTTTTGAAATGTTAAAACAAAGCAGGATTTTTCATAACTAATTTTGCAATTGCACAAAGCAAGAAGGTTTTGAAGGTGAAATAAATATTTCTGTAGTTCAAATGATAAATTAATGTCCTGCTCCAAATACATTGAAAATTGTACAGGATGTAAAACAGCAGTGACGCACGTAGAGCTTGGGACTATGTCTCGCATACTGGGGACACTATTAAATGTTCTCATTTTAGAAAAACTGAGTGTCCAAAAGTCCCCCACAACCAATAAGCAAAGTAAAGTTATTAAAAAGGCCATTATCCAAAACACACAATGATTATTGATGCTGAATTAAATAAGCTGCACAAACCTAGGATGGCAAGTAAGGCTCCAGCCAAAAGCTCGAGTCCCGATGGCTTGCTAGCAGTGAACTTCTGCTAGCACATTCACCAATGTGGTGTAAAAAGCTTCAGTCAACAGCACAGCGCCCGTTGTGGTGCAGATGTCTTCCACTAGCAATACAGATGCAGTTGGTTCAGCCGGCAGCAAAGGCCCTGGTGTGATGCAGCCAGCAGCACAGGCCCTGTGGTGATGCCTATAGGTCCAACCGGCAATACAGGCCCTGGTGAGGCTCAATTGGTTTATGCTAGCAGCGCAGGCCGTGATGTGGTTCCTATGGATCCAGCTGGCTGAACAGCTCCTAGTATGGTGCAAATGCCCCCAGCCAGCAGTACAGGCCCTGGGGAGGTGCAGATAGATCCAGCCGGCAGCACAGGCCCCGGTGCAGTGAGATGGCATTAGCAAACAGCATAAGCCCTGTTTGAGGCTCTGTTGGTTTGTGCTAGCAGCACAGGCCCTGGTGGGGTGCCTTTGGGTCCAGCTGGCAGTACAGGCCCTGGGGAGGCGCAGATAGATCCAGCCGGCAGTACAGGCCCCGGTGCAGTGAGATGGCATCAGCAAACAGCACAAGCCCTGTTTGAGGCTCTGTTGGTTTGTGCTAGCAGCACAGGCCCTGGTGGGGTGCCTATGGGTCCAGCTGGCAGTACAGGCCCTGGGGAGGCGCAGATAGATCCAGCTGGCAGCACAAGCCCCGGTGCAGTGAGATGGCCTCAGCAAACAGCACAGGCCCTGTTTTAGGCTCTGATGGTTTGTGCTAGCAGCACAGGCCCTGGTGTAGTACAGACAATTCTGGTAATAACAGAGGTTCCCCCCCCCAAAAACCACTTTCAACAAATTACAAAATTACACAAAATTACACATTTCTGTCTCCAGGTCATTTCTGTGACACACTACGTTTTTCTAATTTATCCATTTTGGATATTAATTTTATTTGCCACCAGTCTTCGCCCTTATTGTTTTGCTTTTAGGCCCACTATTCTCACCTTGAACAACCATTTGAAGTCTCCCCAAATCAGTAATTTTTCCATTTTCTGTTACAGTTAAGACAACTGGTTAGATATTTTATCCTGTACCACTTCATTTGCAAAGTTCATTATCTGGTCACATATACCAGAGGTCACTAACAGGCGGACCGCGGTCCGGGTCCGGACCCAGAAGCTGTCCCATACGGACCCGGACCGACAGCCAAAACATTTAGTTATTATTTAAAACCTGACGGGGCGCTTTTATTTTAACCGGCGCAGCGTTTGTAGTCTTTTCGGTAGAGGTTTAGCAGTAGAACTGCTGTTTCCCACGCCAATGAATGTCAAACGCCTTTGACCGCCAAGCAAGACATATAGTTCGGCGTATGCAGCCCTTTGTCTGCGGTAATGTGCCTTTCGTGTTAATAGCAGCAGCGAAGCTAACA
Source organism: Paramormyrops kingsleyae (assembly GCF_048594095.1). Lineage (NCBI taxonomy): Eukaryota > Metazoa > Chordata > Actinopteri > Osteoglossiformes > Mormyridae > Paramormyrops > Paramormyrops kingsleyae. Next base: position 33,571,013 of record NC_132799.1, read on the forward strand.
CCCGCAAACAAAAAGCGTAATGTTCCTAACAGAGTGGCTGCGCTCTCCTGAAATCGTAAAGCTGAAAAGTTTTCAAATACAATATGTATTATATAACACGTTGGATAAATAGACATAGTTTATTGTTGATTTCATGTTCGTTGAAGTTTCTGCATTTTAACATATGTATAAAGTAATGTTATCTGTTATATAAATATACTCATGTGAAACAAAAAATGTACGTTTTCAGGGTTGCCAAATCTCAAGCATCTGGCATGACACTCACGCTTTCAGACTGCTGGAAATCTTACGGCAAATCTATATTATTCCATTATAAAGCCTAAAATTAACTACGTCAAAGGTGTATTTACACGGTTAAATACAAAAGCAGACTATTTACAATATATTTATATGTGTGCAGACATCTCGAATTGAAAATCTCACTCCAGCCAGCTGGCCGAAGTTCTATGTCACGTGACAATAAATAATGTCAAAACGTTTTTGAATTGTACTGAGTTAATTTGATTGACAGTCAGGTACTGATTACATACAATGTTGATGCAACTAATAGGCTACTTAAATATATATCACACTATTAAATAGTTAGACATTATGATCTTCTGGACCTTTGCTTCAAGAATTTTTCTCTAACTGGACCTCTTTAAATTTTAGTTGAATACCCCTGACATATACACTTCATGGCCTAATTTGCAAGATCATTTCAGTATTGAATTACTGTTCACTTGACATGAGAGATTTCTGTGAAATTCCACCTGTAGTACTTAAGTACTTTCTTTTCTTTCTCATTGGCCCAGGCACCTTTGGTCGCTTCTGCTTCAGTGTAAACTCGTGGGGAAAGCTCAAGAGTTTTTTTCAGCTCTTGGTTTGGAACAGAGCCTTGATTATGATGTTGTGAAGGCTACTGTCTTGGGGGCTTAAGGATTAGTGCCCGAAGCTTACCGGCAAAACTTCCGGAAACTTTGTAAATCCGCCCAGCAAACCCACGTGGAATTCGCTCGGGAGAAGTCCCTCCTCTTTGATAAATAGTGTACCGCGAGTGGTGTGACTGACTTTGATCAGCTTAAAGAGCTGCTTTTGTTAGAGGAGTTTAAACATTGTGTACCTGATCGTGTTGTTATACACTCACCTAAAGGATTATTAGGAACACTTGTTCAATTTCTCATTAATGCAATTATCTAATCAACCAATCACATGGCAGTTGCTTCAATGCATTTAGGGGTGTGGTCCTGGTCAAGACAATCTCCTGAACTACAAACTGAATGTCAGAATGGGAAAGAAAGGTGATTTAAGCAATTTTGAGCGTGGCATGGTTGTTGGTGCCAGACGGGCCAGTCTGAGTATTTCACAATCTGCTCAGTTACTGGGATTTTCACGCACAACCATTTCTAGGGTTTACAAAGAATGGTGTGCAAATGGAAAAACATCCAGTATGCGGCAGTCCTGTGGGCAAAAATGCCTTGTTGATGCTAGAGATCAGAGGAGAATGGGCCGACTTGATTCAAGCTGATAGAAGAGCAACTTTGACTGTAATAACCACTCGTTACAAGCGAGGTATGCAGCAAAGCATTTGTGAAGCCCCAACACGCACAACCTTGAGGCGGATGGGCTACAACAGCAGAAGACCCCACCGGGTACCACTCATCTCCACTACAAATAGGAAAAAGAGGCTACAATTTGCACGAGCTCACCAAAATTGGACAGTTGAAGACTGGAAAAATGTTGCCTGGTCTGATGAGTCTCGATTTCTGTTGAGACATTCAAATGGTAGAGTCAGAATTTGGCGTAAACAGAATGAGAACATGGATCCATCATGCCTTGTTACCACTGTGCAGGCTGGTGGTGGTGGTGTAATGGTGTGGGGGATGTTTTCTTGGCACACTTTAGGCCCCTTAGTGCCAATTGGGCATCGTTTCAATGCCACGGCCTACCTGAGCATTGTTTCTGACCATGTCCATCCCTTTATGACCACCATGTACCCATCCTCTGATGGCTACTTCCAGCAGGATAATGCACCATGTCACAAAGCTCGAATCATTTCAAATTGGTTTCTTGAACATGACAATGAGTTCACTGTACTAAAATAGCCCCCACAGTCACCAGATCTCAACCCAATAGAGCATCTTTGGGATGTGGTGGAACGGAAGCTTCGTGCCCTGGATGTGCATCCCACAAATCTCCATCAACTGCAAGATGCTATCCTATCAATATGGGCCAACATTTCTAAAGAATGCTTTCAGCACCTTGTTGAATCAATGCCACGTAGAATTAAGGCAGTTCTGAAGGCGAAAGGGGGTCAAACACCGTATTAGTATGGTGTTCCTAATAATCCTTTAGGTGAGTGTATATCTGAATGAACAGAAGGTGACGTCTCTTGCGGAAGCCGCTACCCTTGCCGATGAATTTGTGTTAACCTATCAAACCGTGTTTGTCCCTACTCCTTTGCCTCGTAAGCTCCATCCCAGATCGGTGCCGCCTCCTGAGAAGGCTGCTACGACAACCCCACCAGTAGAAACAAGGGACTTACTGTTTAGAGGCAGGAAAAGATTGGGATGAGGGAGTACCTTTGCTTTTATTTGCAATTCGGGATACCATGCAGGAATCCACTGGGTTCAGCCCAGCTGAACTTGTTTTTGGGCATACGGTGCGTGGCCCTCTAAAGGTATTACAGGAGCAGTGGTTGTCCCCGAGTCCACCTCCTCAGACTAGGAATGTGTTGAGCTTTGTTAAGTCTCTGCGTGAGCGCCTTGGTGCAGCCAGGGACTTGGCCAAGCGCTGGTTAAGTTCGTCACAGGAGGTGATGAAAGCTCGTTTTGATAAGAAAGCCAGAGAACGAACTTTCCAGGAGGGAGATTGTGTGTTGGTCCTTTTACCCCTGCCTGGCTCGTCTCTTCAAGCATGGTTTTCAGGTCCCTATAGTATACAGGAAAAAGTAAGTCCCACCAATTACATCATCGAAACCCCAAACCGAAAGCGGAAAACTCATCTGTGTCACGTAAACATGTTAAAACCTTACGTTGATCGTGCTGACCTCGCTCCTTCGTCCGCTTCTGTTCTACTCCCCTCTGCTGTGGTTACTGTGCCGGTGCGCGAGTACTCGCCCGAACTCGATGATCTGCACCTCGGGAGAAATTGTTTGCCATGCGCTCGCCTACCAAACTCAGAAGCCCTTAAAACCCTCGAGAAAAGGCTTGCTCACTTACCCAGAGCCGCCCAATCGGATATCCAGGCCCTAGTGCGCAAGTTTCCGTCTCTATTCTCTGACACCCCTTCACAGACCCCTGTTTTGGAGCATGACATTGATGTTGGCGATCATATCCCCATTAAACAGCACCCCTATCGCGTTAGTCCTCATAAGCGAGAGCTACTAAAGAAGGAGACTGATTACCTGCTGGAAACGGGTCTCGCCGTTCCCAGTTCCAGTCCCTGGAGTTCACCCTCTTTGCTTGTCCCAAAACCCGATGGTACGTCTCGTTTCTGCACCGACTCTAGAAAGTAAACGCGGTAACCAAACCCGACGCCTTTCCGCTTCCTAGAATGGAAGATTGTGTGGACCGCATTGGCGCCACTCGGTTCGTAACCAAGCTCGACCTCCTGAAAGAATATTGGCAGGTACCATTAACCCCTCGTGCTTCGGAGATCTCCGCTTTCGCTACCCCAGACACCTTCCTACAATATACGGTCATGTCCTTCGGATTACGTAATGCCCCAGCCACATTTCAGCGACTTATGAATATAGTACTAGGAGATGTTAGGAACTGTGAAGCCTACTTAGACGATGTGGTTGTCTATTCTGACTCGTGGGAACAACATATGACGTCGTTAGAACAAGTTTTTACTAGGTTAAAAGGGGCTTCGTTAGTGCTGAACTTGGAGAAATGTGAGTTCGGACAGGGCACTGTCACTTACTTGGGTAAACTGGTGGGGCACGGAACAGTCAAGCCTGTGGACGCAAAAGTCCAAGCTATTACATCGTTCCCCATTCCAAAAACAAAGAAAGACCTTCGATGCTTCCTGGGGATGGCGGGTTATAACCACTGTTTCTGCCGAAATTTTTCGGATGTTGTGTTACCCCTAACCAGCTTACTCCGTAAAGATGCCCAAGTTGTTTGGTCTGCTGAGTGTCAATCTGCTTTTGACTCGGTGAAATCTCTACTCACTAGTTCCCCTGTGTTAGCTGCCCCTGATTTTGGAAAACCCTTCAAGTTGGAGGTAGATGCTAGTGGTACCGGAGCCAGCGCTGTCCTTCTTCAAGAGGACGCTGCGGGTTTAGACCATCCTATCTCTAATTGGTCAAAGAAGTTTATTAAGCACCATAGAAAAAGAAGCCCTCGCGCTATTACTCGCCTTACAGCATTTCGAGGTGTACGTTGGTGATAGTACCCAGCCAGTGGTCGTTTTTACTGATCACAACCCCCTTGTGTTTCTGAATAAGATGTGTAATTCCAACCAACGACATTATACAGGCTTTTAACTTACAGATCGTCCATAAGAAAGGTGCCAGTAACCTGGTGGCTGACGCCCTCTCACGAACGTGACTTTTTGTATAGTTGTTGCGGGGATGAGTTTAGAGTTAATATAGTGTTTGTAATTAACTATGATTGTGGAACCTATGAGGTTCACACTTGTGGGGGAGGGTGTTACGCGCCGCTGTTGTTCGCTCCGCCCCCTCGACCAGGACGCCGCCTACGAGACATCGGACCACACTTCCTGTTCCCGGAGTGAAAAGCCGGACAGCAAGATCCCTCGGGAGCTCTGCTTGTTTCTTTTTGGATTTGTGAGATTGGTTTGCTTATTGATTTTGACTATACGTGTACAGTATGACTGTTTTGTTCTGGACTCCGACTTTCGCTTCGCCCCTTTCTGGTACTGTCGCTTTGGTTTGTTTTGGTTTCCTGGTTTATTTGATCTTCCACTTGTTTTTGGACAACTCTCTTTGCCTTCTCCCTTTGGGAATTATTGAGACGCTACAGATTGGATCGTGCAGGAATCATGTTTGTGGTGGATCTCCTTAGAGATGCAATTACTTCACCAACTCGATGCCACAACGCTATTACACCGGAGACGAAAGTAATCACAACCCTGAGGTATTTGGCAACCGGGAAAATGCAACAATGCAGCAGTGATGACTTGGGTCTGTCCCAATCCTCCGTCAGCAGAGTCATCACCCAAACACTGACAGCTTTGTCACAACATAATATTGTGACACAATTTGTTTCATTCCGGCTGGATGCCCGCACTTTACACACACATAAAAGGGCATTTATGGACATTGCAGGATTCCCTGGCGTTGTGGGTGTAATTGATGGAACACGTGAGAATAATTGCGCCATCAGAGGACGAGGCTGTCTTTGTTAACAGGAGGAATTTCCACAGCATCAATGTGCAAATAGTGTTCAATGCGGCCTGTAAGATTTTGGACATTGTGGCTAAATGGCCAGGCTCCACACATGATGCGAGAATGCTCTCCGAGAGTGGCATCAGACAGCTTTTTGAGAGACGCTATGTGCCAGCTAATTGCCACTTGTTAGGGGACAGTGGCTACCCATGCAAACCATGGCTCCTTACACCTTACCTCCAGCCACGCCAAGGGCCCCAACTAAACTATAACAGGTAAGCCAAACAATACAAAAATCATGGAAATGAAATGCAAGCAATATGTTAGAGCATCCAAGTAGTGGAATATTTCCATCAAATAATTAAAGGTCTCTGTATTCTATTGTAGGGCCCACAAGACAACAAGAGCGGTGGTGGAGCGTGGCATAGGCCAGCTTAAGAGGCGCTTTCATGTTCTCCACGGAGTGGTGCGGCTGAGGCCTGAAAAAGTCAGCAAAGTCATCATAGCCTGTGCAATATTACACAATATTTGCAAGGTTAGACAGATTGCAGAACCTCTGGAGGATGGCGATGAGGATGAAGACAATGATGAGGATGGTGGTGAAGAAGATATTTACATTCCACAGGGGAACCTAGCCCAGAGTGGACTGCCTTACAGGGCAAACTTCACAAATTTACATTTCAGGCAAGCTGTAGCCCCATGTCTTTTGAGAACTTGTGATGGTATTAAGAACTACCACAGTTTTACTGCACATCACCTGCAATTGTTAAATGCAAGACACAGAACACAATCTGTAAATGGTTTATTTTTTAGGTGTTCAATTTTAAGGCGGTAGTACTCCTCCTGAAGGGAAAGGACTTTTTTTTGTTGTTCAAACACATCAATTGTGAGTTGCAATCTTCTCTCCTGCAGGGATGCTGACGGAGCAGGTGCTGCGGATGGGAATGGTGTTTGATCCGCCGGGCTATCCTGAGTAGCAGCTGCAGATGGTTCAGACGGCAATCTTATCGGCAAACTTGATGGGCCCGGTTCTTGTGATGGCTCCATGCTACAGAAATACATAGGCCTAGTTTAATTATTGTTTTGATTAAATTAATTTAATACAATGAGCATGGATAACACATGAAATGGCTTCTGCAATGAATAAACACTGTAGATATGAATAACCCTGTGTCCTACCTTTGCTGCACTTCAAGGGCCTGCATCATTGATGTGTCAATGCCTGTTGGCAGCCCGGTGACACTGACCTCAGAGTGTCCCAGGACTTGAAAGACAGTGTCGGCCACCTGGGACAGCCGCTTTGCAGGTGGTCCACCCCCTAGAAAGAAACAGTCAATGAACACAGTACTTAGGCATGTAAATTAACTTTGCCAGCAGGAGCAAGTTGCCAGATTATGTGGTAGGCTATACTATTTTGCTCACCTGTGAGTGAGGATTCCCGCTTGTGTGCTGCAATCTCATCTTTTGCCTTGGACTGCAGCACATACCACCTTTTCTCACAATCGTCGCCTGTCCGCACCACCAGTGGAAACGAGCCATTGATTGTTTGGGATATTGTGTCCCAGGCGCGCCTCTTGCCTTGGCTAGTGACAGTTGGGCCAAATTTTCCTCGTAACATACCTTTATGTTCGTTCACCAACTGGGCCAGCAACAAACCTTGCTCCTCAGTCCAGTTCGGCTTGCGAGTCCTTTTTTTCTCCATTTTCTGTGTTTGTAGGATATTTGTTAACAAGCCTTTATGAATAGACCAGCCAGCAATCACAGACATTGATAAAAGCTATGCCGTGTTACCCTCGTTAAGACCACACTGGACTTGTAACGTTGTAATTTCTACTTCATTAAGGACAGCCCCTTGAGATAGGCCATCTTGTTGTCAATGGGGTCCATATGGGAGTGAAAGTACAAAATATGCCAGCTAAGATATTAATATGAGCAAATAAGACACGAATCATTATTTGAACAGGGTGTAATGAGCTTAAGTTTTCACATATTTTAGATTCTAATGTTAGGCTATAACCCCTACAGCTTACTATTCATTTTCCAGATATTTTCTTGAATGTGAAATATTATTTACAATTACAGTCTGCATAAGATTAGAGTGTATAATTCTGTTATTGATTTGAGGGTACATCCTTTGCTCATTATCACCAAAAGCTCATTTCCATCAAACTTGTAGGATCAACCAATCACGGCTTTTGAAATGATGACTCATACCTAGCAACGGGGTCAACCACACCTCCTCACTAAGATAGGATTTTCCATCCATTCCTTGCTCAGAGTTCACTGAAAATGTTCTGGAATCACTTCTAAGCTAAAACTCCTGGCAAGGAATTTTTAGGTTAAGTTAGGAGCTCTCTGAGAGGATTCTCAGAATCTTTAGGGATACGGGCCCAGAAATGTACTTCAGCATATGATATATAGCTTAATTATCCACAATTTAGGATACAGTATTAAAAAAGTTATATCATGTAATCATGCATAAACTTAATTTGACTTGACTTAAAGCACATTATTAAAATTATTAAACATTATTAATCCCAGAACAGTAATAAAATAAAAGTCTTGCCTTAACATAAATGCTAAAAGAATATATCGCTTTAATCGCTATTACAGTTGGGTATGGGCACGCGGTCTTATTTAGAAAACATACAAAAAGAGACGCATATAATGTTTAATCATTCGTTTTGTATTTGTCCGGTCCACGGGGTTAATTTAATTGGGGATCGTTAAAATGATAGATCACCTATCTTGATTAAGCCTGATTCGGTTGCAGCATGGAAGCAGGCTCACTGTTACAACGCTGACCGGGGAAGCAGAGGCGAGGAGACCTAGGATCGGGGGAATGCGGGGTTTAATGAGCAAAAGGAACACAGACGAGCGGTAAAGCAGAATTACAATATAATGACCGGACTGGAGAAAGAAACGGAAACGCGGACTAAATACAATGGAGTAATGACAAATTTGACAACAATCAGGAACAGCTGGTAAACACGGGGAATCCACACAGGGTTAACGAGGGGGCGTGGCACACGGAAAGAGCGGACGATCGAGGCATGACATTCACTGGAGTGCTTTGTCACAGATAACTTAATTTTCTTTAACAAAGTGCCTAACCGCACATTAAATAAAGTCACACAACAAAGGCGCACAACAGTGTTCAGATGTTGTGCTATCGGTTGGCTGAAATTTAAACATTTTCTTCAGACAGGGTAGTAACGCCGAAAACACGAGCTAAACGCAGCAAACGAAAGGCTACCGGAAATTACTTAGCTGGCTGAACTTTTACCGGAACTACGTCACACCGCTCTGTGCATATAGCCTATTCTTTCGCTCGGAAGGATCAAGGGAAACACACTGACGTCACATATGGGGCACGAGGCTACATTGCGCATGTCATGAACCGTCGAACCGTGCGGCGCATGCATGCTCCGAACCGAGACAAGCGAACCGAACGGTTCGGTTTTTTTTCATAAACCGTGCCATCCCTAGTGATCACCCTCCGATTAAGCAGCGTGCCTATCGGGCATCTCCTGAAAAGCGGGCAGAGATTGAGCGCCAGGTTGCTGCGCTGCTGGCGGATGGCTTAGTGGAGGAGAGCTGCAGCCCCTGGGCATCTCCAGTGGTACTGGTGAAAAAGAAAGGGGAGACAGTGGAGATTCTGCATTGATTATTGTCATCTCAACTCCATGACTGTTAAGGACTCTCACCCCCTGCCACGGGTCGATGACAGTCTGGATGCCCTAACAGGTGCGGCTTGGTTCAGTACACTTGACTTTTCTAATGACTATTGGCAGGTGGAGGTCGCCTAAGAGGACCGGGAGAAAACGGCCTTTACGACAGGCAGTGGTCTGTATCAGTGGTGGGCTATGCCTATGGGCCTAACCAACTCCCCTGCCACATTCCAGCGCATGATGAAGCTGCTTCTCAGAGGCCTGCCATGGCACATTTGTCTGGTGTATCTGGACGACATATTGATTTACAGCCGAACATTTAGTGACCACTAGGGGTGTAACGGTTCACAAAAATCACAGTTCGGCTCGATACGACACAGTGGTGTTACGGTTCGGTATGTTTTCGATACAGCAAAAATTAAAAAAATGCCAGATAATTTAATTGATTTTTTTTCACTTTTTTATTTATTAAAACATCAAAAAAGTATGATCTTGTTTTTTCTTTTACTTTAAACAATGATGAAGCTATTCTTCATACATCTTCTGAGGTTTCCTTTTAGCAGCAAATAAAACAAAACCTCCTTTATAACCAAAACCAAAAAGCTCCTGATAAAAAAAAATTATGTGACTTTGTAGTAGTTATAAACTAATAGAAAGAAAAGAACAATTTTGTTTTTATATGGAACTCAGTTTCAATCAATTTTTAAGTTTTTTTTTCAGAAAGATGAGTTTGTCCACATTTTATCCACCACTCTCTTGCCATCACCCTCATAACTTACAGGGAAACCAAAGTGCTCCCAAACTCCAGACCTGTTGATTATAGGAGGATCCTCTATTTCTGGTCTGATAATTGCATTAACGTTACTAGCCATTTTGCAACGAGCTAGTGCAGCAAATGTTTGACTGACTGGAGTAGTGTTTGGGGGTGGGAGGGGCAGTCAACACGTTGCCTGTCACGTCGTTAGACTTGCCTTGTTGAGCGTAGTAGCACTGAAAACATTATATTTTACACACTTTATTCTCTTTTATTTTTTTCAAATATAACCCTCTGGAGTCTAGGGGTAGGGAACACACTTTCACTGACTGGGGCATGATCACACATTTCATTCAATATCATAAACTTAATTCATGGCAAATAAATTATTTCTTATATATTTGTTTTGGCATTAAACTCATCTTAATCTTAGTGTACTTTGTAAATATGTCAGATTTATGTTAAGTTTGTAATTTGACATCAAAGTATAGACATTGCAAAATGCAGCTTGGAATAATTGCAGACACATACAGTAATCAGGGCTGTGGAGTCGGTAGATAAATGCTCCAACTCCGACTCCTCAGTTTCTAAATCTTCCGACTCCGACTCCCCGACTCCTCTGTATGTATATACTGTACTATGCTAATGTATTTTCTACATCCATTGAAGGAAAGGAAGGCAACATACATGTCATTTCACCACAGAACTACTGGCTAGGAAGCCAACACTCTACTATAATGCCAGATTAAAGACAAACACAATGAAAACAAGGATTTTGCCACCGACCGATGTGCGTGTACAATCGCAGCAATTGATTGCCGGCCGCAGATTGAGGGTGTCCACATGGACGGGCAGATCCAGCTTGCCGAAAATCTCGACCACCGCCCCCATCCAAAGTAATGTGATGCCTCTGTCTGCTGCAGTGGCTGTCTCCTCTGTCAGCCAGCCGGAAGTTTAGTGCATTGTGTCACTCACCGGCCAGCTGATCAGCAGAACGAGCCTCTGCTGGAGACAGGTAGGGAGATCTGTGTTCTCGGCTCCTTCGGCCCCCTTCACTGGCGCATAGCAAAGGGGAGCCGATGGAGCTGAGAACACACCAGATGATTTTTCAGGCGTTTGACGCGTGATGACTCGTTGAACGGCCGAAAAATCGGCAGTGCATCTGTAAATGTATGGGGGGCTTTAGGCTAGGTTCACAGTTCCCTGTAACAGTGGAACACGACACAATGGAAAGCGGTGCCGCACCTTACCTGTGCATTACATCCCATATAGTGACGCATACAGTCAATGAAAAGCATGCTTCATGGTTACTTGACATGTTCGTTTTGTGGTAACATTATGCACTGCATGCATTGGGCTTTATTCTTACAGCAGAGAAGTAGTTCATTATGACTGTTTGTGAATTGGGACATTTCAACTTACTTTTTTAATTCCCATTTAAATTTAGTAGGAGTCGGAGTCGGTTAACTTTTTGCCGACTCCGACTCCGACTCCAGGTACCCAAAATTGTCTCCGACTCCTCGACTCCGACTCCACAGCCCTGCACATAATAAAAGTACATAGTAAGCAATGCTGGCAGTTTGTTTCGATCCAAGATATCTGATCAACAAAGTCTTGGCTACATGAAGATGACTAAATCGTATAGTTGCAACATTCAGTTGGATTTATAAATAAGAAAAACCGAACTCATGTCACTATTTCTGGCTCCTTTCATTGAATATGTAGCAACTTTCATGTGTATGAATGAGCCATTGTCACCTGGCCACATCCCCCCCCCCCCCCCCTTTATGGCTCTGACTGGAATATTTCTGGATCGTGTTTCACCGTTGCGCTGTTAATAAAATTACCATGCGAATGCGATCTGAATACGCGCTAATGCCGCTATTTAGAATGTGAATAGCGATCTTCGGGTGAGAGCGGTACTACACGCCCCGAAGCAGGTAAAACAAAGTAAGGTGACATGGTTTACTTTCTTGCCAATTTAGCCTAATTTAAAAAACTTTAATACTTCCGACAATGGGCGTTTTGAAAAGAAGACAGATTACAGATTTAGTCAGCGTTTTTTTCATGTTTCTATAATAAGATTTCAGCGAGTTATGAACTGAAATAGACAAGAAAGATACTTGGCATCGCTGACGATGCCGTCGACTCCAGAGGGATAAAAGTATTTTTCTGAATCGTACGGTTTGTAATGCGTACCGAACCGAAAGCCTCGTACCGAACGGTTCAATACGAATACGCGTATCGTTACACCTTTAGTGACCACCTTATACACTTGGAGGAGGTCTTGTCCAGGATTTAAAGGGTGGGCCTAGAGCTGAATCCCAGGAAATGCCACTTCTCCAGGGATCACGTGGTATTCTTGGGTCACGTGGTCTCCAGAGAAGGCCTCCAGTCGGACCCACGTAACACAGAAAAGGTGACAAGTTGGCCAGCGCCTTGCACCCCTTCTGACGTCAGTCAGGGCTTTTGTGGGCCTGTGTTCATAATACAGACGGTGGCACCCTTGAATCATCTGGCAGGAAAAATGTGCCTTTTAAATGGACTGCTGACTGTGAGGCTGCATTTACCTACCTTAAACAGGTGCTCACCTCTTCGCCAGTAGTAACGCTGCCCAACTTTGTGCTCCTGTTCAAGATCTACACAGATGCGTCTCAGGATGCTGCGGGGGCTGTGTTAGCACAGGACGCTGATGGACTTGAACGCGTGGTAGCCTATGCCAGCCAGGCTCTCACACATACACAGAAGAGATGGTCCACTTTTGACAGGGAACTGTGGGCCATAGTGTGGGCAGTCCGTGAGTTTAAACATTATGTGGGCCCAGGGGCGATTTTAGCCCATTTTTGGGGGTGCTTCAGCACCCCCAAAATGAACAAAAGCACCCCCAAAGATTTCTAACTTTTTTTTGACAGTTCATGCTGTTTATGTGAGACAGTATTAAAATATGAAAAATCATTCAGATGTAATATTTTAATAACTAGTATAGATACCCCCCCCCTCCCAGCCCCGAAAAATGGTTCGTTCCAGCTTCACTCTCCGCTACTCTGATTGGCTCCAGCAATGGTGGCTGAGACGCATTGGAGCGGTGGTGTGAGTACTTGGCTTAAAACAGGACATGTTAGCTGCATTTAACCTTCAGTAACTCTTTCTTTATATAGTTAGGTAGTAGGAGTCAGACCATGTCTCTTATTAGCTGAAAAACATTACCCCAGGGCTCTCAAGTGTCACGCATTGAGAGTGACAGTCACTCTTTTCATTCTTTTGTCCACTCCCGCCACACATTGTATTTCTCACGCGGAAAAATAATTTGTAGGCTAATATGCCGCAGAGCCCAATTTTTCCCCAGACCGCGGCACAGTAGCGCCTCACTATAAAACAAGCGTGTCTCCGCTGGAGTCTAATGGTGCGTTCATTTTTCTCTCGGAACTCGGAAATTCTGAGCTGAGTGACATTATGATACATTAGATTATTTCTCTCCAAGTCGGAACTCGGATGAAACACGCCTCTCTTATGACGTTGAAGTCGGACAAGATTTGCCCCAAGAGCCTGTCACTTACCAGCCAATCAAAAAAAAAGAAAGGGTCTACACAATAGCCAATCAGAAAATAGTACTATTGTATCTGGGTAGAATACAACACAACAACCAATGAAAAGGCATCCTGTGGAATGTCACTCTTGCCTGTCTTCAAAACTTGACAGCCCTGTTACCCTCACAGGTAAACTGCAGTGTTGAAAACACGTTTTCTGACGATGTTTGCTACCCTACAATCCGCCCTACTCTGTAGGAAAATCAGCAACATTTTGACCGTCCTGTTGCTCCCATTGGAATTTATATAGCCTAAATCTAAAAACTTAAATTGCCAACCGTTTTACCAGTCCTCTTTGAAATGGAACGAGAGAAGCTGGTTATTTTTTCATGTTCCGAATATTAAACCTAAGGTAGCTAACTGACTGGATGCCCATTAACTTTATAACTTCTGGTGTGTGTGTGTGTGTGTGTATTTTGCACAGAAAGACAGCCAGGTTCATAATGGATATAAGGAAGTTTTTTCAAAAAAAGGACGGGCATTCAGGTAAAAGTAGAAGATCATGATCTGTCAATCAAGAATAATGTTGGATCAGTGTTTAAATAGTCATATATTTTATTAAATGTACACGTGGTTTGGTTATTTGCCTTTTGATTGAAAGTACACTGAGAGGCAGGGAAAAAGTCTCATTTTGACGAGTAAAGTGTATCTTGCCTTGCTGGGCAGCTCTCTGGGTGCTCAGCACCCCCAAAGCTCTGAACCTAGAATCGCCCCTGTGTGGGCCTATCTGCATTCACCATTATCACTGAGCATCGGCCCCTGCTGGGCCTCAGGAGGCTGGCTATTGAGAATGACCCCACAGGACGTAGGGGCTGGTGAGTACTGGAACTGGATCCATTTTAATGGACTATTATGCTCAGAGATGGCTCACGTCACACAAACGCGGATGCCCTGTCGCGCAGGCCTGTTTCTCCTGACCCAGTCCAGCCAGGTGACCCTCTCTGTGGTTAGGCTTCTGTTGCTTCTGTGGATGGACTAGACTGCCCACAACCTCAGGTGGTGCAGGGGGTGGCCATGAACTTACAGGCTGGGTATTCTCTCTGCCACAGTGATTCTGACCCACAGTCATTACAGTGTGAGGATTCTGACATCAGTGTGGTGTTGGGCTGGTTGGAGCGGGGTGTAGCAAGGCTCCCTTGTCGGCAGTTGAGAGGTTCCTTAGGCTATCTCAGGAAACTGTGGATTGAATACACTCGCCTGTCTATGGTTGGTGGACTGTTGTGCCGCACCGGGCGCTCATCACATTCTGGGGAAGGTCAGGCCTAGGTGGTGGTTCCGTTGTCCATGGTGCCAGACCTCCTGCACCAGCTGCATGGTGGACCGGCTGCTGCACATTTTTCTGCTGACCGTGTGTGGGAGAGGGCCAGAAAGACCTACTATTGGCCTTTTATGTTGAGGGACATTAAACGATGGTGTGAGCAGTGCAGGGCCTGTCAGACTCGCCAGTCCCCTGTCCCTAAGCAGAGGGCTCCTATGGGGGGATCCCAGGCAGGCCGTCCACTACAACAGGTGGCTGCTGACGTCCTGGAATTGCCGGTGACATCACAGGGGAACCGGTACATCTTGGTAGTGGAGGACTACTTCACTAAGTTTGTGAACTTGTATGCACTGCCTAATCACACAAACAGTGGCCCCCTGCCTATTCGAGGACTATGTGTTAATGCACAGGGTCCCGGAGGTTCTGCATAGTGACCAAGGCCACCAGTTCGAGGCGGAGGTTGTCCAGACCCTCTGTCAGTGACTGGGAATCAAGAAGACACGCACCACTGCCTACAACCCCAAGTCAGATGGTATGGTGGAGTGTCATAACAGGACTTTGATTGACCAGCTGGCTAAAATGTTGCTCTCCCATGGGGGTGAGTGGGACTCTTATTTGAAACAAGTAGCTTTTGCATACAACACATCTGTACATGCCAGCACTCATTTCACCCCTTTCTTCCTGATGCACGGCTATGAGGTGCTGGTGCTCGCTTGTGTCCTGGATAGTCAGGGCCCAGGCTCTCTCCCGGCTTTTGTGTCTTCTCTGGTGGAGAGACTGGGTCCGCTTTCAGGGCAGCCAACCTGAACGCCACAGAGGCCCATGAGAAACAGAAACTGTATTATGACAAGGGTGTTTGCCACCGTGCCTATGCAGTTGGTGTGTTGGTGTGGCTCCACAACCCCACTGAGAGCTGCACTAAGCTGGCTCTGCACTGGAAGGGCCCCGGTTGGGTGGAGCAAGCCCTGGGCTCTGGTGAGGAGGCCGCTTTGACATATCGCATTGTGAACCCTCTGGATCCGCTGGAGAGGGCTCAGGTGGTGCATCATGACAGGCTGAAGCGGTACACTCTGCCTCTTCCTTCACAGGCTGGTTCTGAGACTTGTCCTTCTGTTCCAGCGTCTCCTGCCTTGGGGGTGTTGCCAGACTCTGAGTCTTCCCCGGCTGGGGACATGACCATTGAACTGGAGGCAGGACTATTGAGGCATGATCCTGTGCATTCTCGCGGGGGGCGTGTGGTACGGCCCTCCGCACACCTTCAGGACTTTGTCAGGCTTTGAGTGTTCAGTGTTTTGACAGTATTTTTTGTTCTCTTTCTTCTCTGCTGTGGTTTGTGGTTGTTTTGGGGTGTTTGTCCTGCGGCAGGCTCTGAGTTTTATTGCCTATGTTGATTTTGTCTGTAATGAAATGAGGACGTTTCTTGTGTCTGGGGGGGGGGGGGACATATGTAAAAGACTGTTCATGTTGGATAGGTGTCTTATTGTGAAGGCATGTTATGGGATAGAGGAAGTGTAAGGGGAGGTTCTGGGTTGTGACGAGGAGGAGACGGTGTTGGTATGGTAATAAAAAGACTGCAACTTGAGTTGAACATTAACGGGTCTCCTGGACACCTCCCTGGTGAAGTGTTCCGGGCATGTCCCACTGGGAGGAGGCCCCGGGGAAGACCCAGGACACGCTGGAGGGACTATGTCTCTTGGCTGGCCTGGGAACGCCTCGGGATTCTCCCAGAGGAGCTGGATGAAGTGGCCGGGGAGAGGGAAGTCTGGGTTTCCCTGCTTGGACTGCTGCCCCCGTGACCCAACACAGATAAGCAGTAGAGGATGGATGGATGGATGGACTTATTTTTTTCTTCTTATAACTGGTATGGCACTTTTTTGTTAACGTGTAAAATCTCAATTTTGTTTCTGATCTACCTTTGCTAATTAGTGGGCCTAATGGGCTGCTCTGAACTAGCATAAGAGTTTTACTTTGAAAATGAGGTGTTTGTTAAACAAGCATCTTGTCATATTAAGATACATTTCAGTTTTGAAATAGTTTTTTATATATTATGGTTGACGTGCTTAGAGTACTTTGTTGTACTAGGCTGAAAAGCCATTTTTTCCAGTATCTGTAGTCCAAATACCAGCAGTAGAGGGCATCAACAGTGTATTACCAGAGTAAATAACCTTCATAAATATTTTTATATTTTCAGTATAAGAAGTAGTCAGTTAACCTAGAAATTAAGAGTAAATGTAAGTTTAAATGACACTGGTAAAAAAAAAAAAGTTCTGGATCTTATTTCTAGTTAGGAAATTAAAAAACTTAAGTAGACCCAAGTTTAAGTTAGTATTATGGAAATTCTGAAACACAAGTAAGTTTTACCTAAAAATAGATACTAGAAACTTTTAAATTGAAACAGATCACACATTCAAATAATTCATGAGAGGAATGTTAAAATTAAGTTGACTTTACTTGCAAATTGAAATTTTAAGCACAAACAAAAACAGTAGTTTATACAAAGAATGATCTTGTTTGATGTACATTACATGTAACTTTTTGCATCACATTTTTAAGAACTTTAAGTAAATCAAGCAGGATATTTTCATCAGTGATGTTGCTACTTCTTCCAAAAAGAAAAGGGACAGCAGAAAAAGGCAAATTTCATTATCATCTTTTGCTTCTTCTTCTTCTTCTGGCTCTTCTCAGTACCATCTCCTGACAGATCTTCAGCATTCACGTTGAATGATAGTTCTTCTCCGGTGGTCTTCTTGACAGCATCTTCTTTTATTTCATCTACCATCATCCCTTTGGTGTCTTCCTCTTCCTCAGCTCCTTCTTCTGGGATGGTCTCCAGCCATGATCTCTCTCCATGTGCCACCATAACTTGCAGTCTGACCACATCAGCATCTTCGGCCTCCTGAAAGGCCACATCATTTTCTTCGTCTTCCTCAGCTTCTTCTCCCTGGGAAGTCTCTAGCCACGTCCTGGCTATATATGCCGCCATGTATTGCCATCTCTCCGCTGTGACAACATCAGCATCTTGAGCCTCCTGAAATGCCAGATCTGTATCTTCCTCTTCCTCGGGTCCTTCTTCTTCGATGGTTTCCAGTAATATTCTGCCTCCTTGTGACACTATACATCCTAAAACATTCCCTGTCCTATTCTCTGCTTCTCCCTTAACCTCCTCCACATTCACTCCCACCTCACATCCATTCTCCTCACCTCCATTTAGTACAGTCATTACACTCATATCAGCCTCTGTCCACCCCATCTCAACATCAGAGGCCTTCCCTTCAAATTTCCCCCTCTCTGCTACCTCCACCTTTTCCCCATTAACCCCTTCCAATCCCTCCTTATCCCCCCCAACCTGGACAGTGGAGGGTGTCGCTGGTGAGCACTCCTCCACACCCTCTCCCCAGTCGATCACCTCGTCCCACAGGTTCCAGGCTTCCCAGTGTTGGGTGTTGGTCCAGGCAACAGCTCTCTCAATTCGCTTTCTGGGGAATAAATGAGACAGTTAACCAGCACTTAACAGTGAAAGTTAAATGAATAAAGGCTTGACAGATCTTCAACCATACAGCTGCTATAATTACAATAAATAATTCTAGGGTGGTTTACACTAAAAAAAAAAAAGTGCAGGAAAGATTGGAGAAAAAATTAAAATACACCATATGCACAAAAAACAGTAAATGACACCAAATTATAAATAAAATAGGATAGGAATCAACAGCGCTCCACAACAAGCGAATACACAGATGAATAATACTAAGAACTGCGTTAACACTGATGAAACTACGAATATTTTAAAGTTTTTATTCCGTGCAATATTTTATTTTTTTTAAAATGTAATGGTAAACTAGAAGCATCTAGCTTACTCCGCAAGCAATGTCCCAAATTGTTTTAACACTTTACCATCCAGTACAGTGGGGGTTCCCAGCCTCCGGTCAGTGTACCGGTATCGTCCGCGCTCAATATACCACCGGGCGGCGGGGGATAGAGGTGCCAATTACCGTCCCGTTTGTTACGGGATCGCGCCGCATTGTTTCTGTTCACATTGCCAATCTCCCACCGCTCGGTAGATTTTATCGTGGGAACCCCGGGGAAAAACACCGCCCTTTTACCGTTCAGTGAAATTTTTGTACTGTACGATAGAAACGAACATTGAAAGGATGGGAAGCCCAACTAAACTAGCCTTTCTGTGGAGAATTTACTAACCAAACAGGTGTCTGTTATCATTTAAATATATGACCAATCCTAATAACAATAAAGACCACGACGGTTTTAATGACATTAAAAATATGCAACTTTTTTACAGTATTATACACATTTACTATGTTAGTATAGTATAAAAGACTAAATAATCAAACTAGCACAACATAATTTGAAGGATAAAAATTAATTTTGGGGAGCTAACATGCTGCTCACCTCTGCGTCATTTTCACTCCAAGTTTGTTGTGTTTTAAACGGTAAAGAATGTTTACGTTGTTTCTATGGAAACTACCCTCACTGTACGCTTGATCATAACGTAAGGGCAGGTATGTAATAACTGGTTAATCGGTTGTTTATGCTACATGCGTATTACATCAAAATTTGTGCGTAGCGGGCATTTTACCAGGGAATGTCGAAGGTGTCATACGTGGGTCAGATGTATAAAGTTTCTTTTCAAAGTTAAGAAAGTTTAATATATACAAAATTTTTAGACTATTGAAATATGTATTTTGTTAAGGAAAATGGGGCTGATATGCTATATTCACAAGTCTGTAAGCCTGGTAATAATGGTTCTTTAAATAACATTTTACTAAGTATTTTAAATATTTGAAATACATAAAATACAATCTCAAGTATAGGTTTAAATTAACACTATGGTCAAGCGCCATATCGCACTAATATGACTGGATGTGCTGTCCTGGGTTGGTTGACCTGTTTATATAGGCTAATTCTAGGACGGGGGCTGGGAAATCTGATCATGGATCAGTATAGGAACTTGCTGGTTTTAAAATGCTCACATTTCCAACTCTGCTTCGCGACCCTTCCAGAACTTGCCGTGACCCACAACCCGTGGGTCGAGAATTGCTAGTATAGCAGATACTGAACTAGCAGCACAGAGGCTACAGGGGGATCTTGATTTAATTAGTGACTGGGCTGATAGCTGGCTAATGAAATTTGATGTAGACAAATGTAAGGTAATTCATGCAGGGAGCAGAAATATAAAGTACAGATATTTAATGGGTTCCACTGAAATAATGGAAGCTGATTTTGAGACAGATCTTGGTGTGTATGTTGAAGCTTCCATGTCCCACTCTAGCCAGTGTGGGGAAGCAATTAAAAAGGCCAATCAGATGTAGGGTTACATCTCTTGGTGTGTGGAGATAATACCCCCAATCCTTCAGCTACGAACCACTGTGTCACCGATCACTGGTAAAATCCCGTATTCTATGGTAATTACATATGAAATGGCCCATAAGATTTAACAATGGGGATACAGGGAGGAGGTGAGGTGTCTGCCAGAGTGGTTTCAGCACAATAAGAGACTTAGCAGAGCACGCTGCAGCTGGTATGAAGAAGGCCCATCAGCACCTCTACTCCCTTAGTTGTCTGAGGACGGCCTGGATGTTACCTACAGTCCTCACAAATAGGTGTGCTATGGAGTCCATCCTCACAAACAGCACAACATCATGGCAACTGCCCAGCGCGGGACTGAAAAGTGCTACAGAGCGTAGTGACAGTAGCATAGAACACATGCTGCAGTCAGCAGTCCAAGGCATTAATTTATTCCACCAACCACTAGGGGGCAATCAGCCCAAGCATACCAGTAATAACGATAATAATGATAATAATGATAATGAACACTTTATTAATCCCCGTGGGGAAATTCTTTTTTACGCCTCCCTCAACTTGCTCTTTGTAGAGCAAGTTGTCCGCGAAGGGCAGCCACCCGTAGCGGCGCCCAGGGAGCTGGGGGTTGAGGGTCTTGCTCAAGGACCCGCAGACGTGCTGAGGCTGGGCTTGAACCGGCGACCTTGTGATTACAGGCACACGGCTTGGAGATCATAAGGAAGGGGTGTGGTTCCATGGAGGGCATGGGGTGGGTCCGCGTTTTTGGGATGACCTGTCTATCAGCCAATAATTACACATTACACTCCTGGGGACCCATTGTTATTGGCTGACTGAGAGGCCATCCCAAAAACCTGCAACCACACCAGCCCTCCATGGAACAGGTTGGCCATGATCAGAACATCCATCCATCCATTTTCTGCAACCGCCTATCTCATTAAGGTTCACGAGGCGTCCGGAGCCAATCGCAGAGGCTATGGGCGCAAGGTAGGGAACAACCCAAGATGGGGCGCCAACGCTGTCACTCCATAGCAGTGCGCAGACGCTCACTAAGAGCAATTTAGACACAAGTTCAGCTAACTGCATGTTTTGTTTTGTAGGAAGAAGAACCCAGAGGAAACTCGTGAACACAAAGAGAACACGCAAACTGCACACACTCAGAGCCTTAGTCAGGAACGGACCCCACAGCCTGGGAGGCCTCATTGCTAACTACTGAGCTAAAGTGGTTTTAAATAGCGTCTATTTTCATTACAGCTAATTGTCGTTTTTTTTGGGGTATCAAAAACAATCTGCTGTACACTCTTGGGTGCTTAGTGCTACTTAGTGTTCACATTAATTAAACGGGCAATATTTTTACATTATTTTTTGCATGAGTAAAATAATAAGCTCCGGCTCGATATCTCAGATATCCCACATCTCATGGATGTCCAGGAGCTCCCTGACACCTGCAAACGATACACAGTGTCCTGGAAATATGCCTTTGCGTTATTCAGCGACGGTAAGCGGGGCTCTTATTGAATGAACATAAAGCGGTATACAGTATGACCATATTACCGCCCAACCATAGCTAGCACACCCATCCACCACCACCTCCTAATCCGCCTTCCCGAAATCAATATGACTAAGGTGGGATGTCTGCAAGTGGGTGTACAAAATGGTTGGATGGATGGATGGATGGTTGGAAATGAAAGGCTGGGTTGCACCAACATGTTTTAACTTTTAAATTGGATGAATTCTAGACTTATCTACTAATCCTGTTGCACTAAAATTTAAACCTAGTTTAAATTTAGTTTACAGTTAATCCTGGTTAAATCCTTGGCAATCTCAGTTTAATTTCCACTTGAACGTTGATTCAATTCAGGGGGCAGTGTGTGGCTCAGTTGGCCACACACTGTACAACGGTACAACTGTTTCACAAATATAATTTTAGCATCTGACAGATCTATTACTTATTATTAAAGTAATAATAATAATTGATACTTTATTGATCCCGGTGGAGAAATTCTCTTTTCACTAGCCTCCGACTGACTATCTGTAGGTGAGAGCAGATTAATTATTATTTTTAATCAATTACGCATATGCTACATATATACTTGAGAAATCAACACAATCCTAACTAAACAATGTCAAGAGTAATCATAAATGTGTTGTGATTAAATATGTTAGTTAACATGCCAATTTCACTTACAGTAATATTTGTGTTGTACAGTTACACCTCTACTAGATTCGCTGATCTTGGATCCGACAAATACATTAACAAAATGTAACTCTTTATGATGTTAGTGCTACACTATACATTTTATTGTGCTAAATTATAAGTGAAGTTAATAAGCTTTGCTATGCAATTTACCTTTTACCTAATTAACGTTAGCTAACTTGCTAACGTTAACCTTTTTTTCGACTTATTTCCTGTTAAGGAGAGTACAGTGCTTTTACATGAATTCAAGTGTATCTATACAGAGATGAACAGTGAGAGAGTTAGTTTATTTTAATGCAATTAAAACTATTATTATGAAATTATTATAATTGCAGTACATTCAATTTGTCGCCGTTTTTGAGGTTCTCAATCTATTATCTCAATCTATCAAAATTTTTATAAAAAATGGAGCACTGAAGTAAAGAAATAATAACTTGGATTATATAGGTGTCACACCCTGCTCCGTACGATCCCGATGTGTGCCACGCCCCCCTCATTACCTCGTGTTCTTCCCTGATGGATCTCACCTGTTGCTCGTTTCCCTCAGCTTGTCTAGTGTATTTAGTCCTTGTCAGAGTCAGTCATCCCCAGATCAGTCATTGTTGTATTGTCGAGTATTGTCCGTCTGTCGTGCAATAAACCCACGTATACCCGAAGTTCTGGCTGCCATTCGCCTGCTTCCCTGCTCGCCCACCGACGATCGTGACAGAATGATTGATCTCCCCGAAAGCACGAAGCAGCAGTCCGAGCACCACCGGCTCGGACTGCTGCAAGCCTTCGTGTACTGGCAATCCCAGCCCGAGGTCCAGGAAGACCCGGTAGCCCTGGAGCTGGCTAGCCGGGGCCTGCTCCAGAAGGAGCGCCCGTCGGGGCAGGACTACCCGCTAACCAAAGCCCGGAAATGCCTCAGTCGGCTACAGCGCCGGCTCCCCGAGCGAGGGGAGAAGCAGCAGGAGGAGACTCCATCGCTCTTCCTGGGAGCCTGCTCTCTCCTCCCCGCCTGGGATGACACCGCCGCTACCAGCCTGGCCAGCTTCCGCCCGGAGAAGCCGCCCCCGATGGAGGCATATAACTACCGGCCGGCGCGCCTGGGTCAAGGCGGAATACGCGCCGTGTGGGACGCTGTTCCCCGGGTGCCCAAAGCCCTTAAAGGGACAGCGCCAACGCGCTCGGCACCCCTCCTGCCTGCTCCGGACCTGGCTGATCCGGATCTGCCCGCGGCACCGCCTGCTGCAGCTGCCGCCGATCTGCCCGCGGCACCGCCTGCTGCAGCTGCCGCCGATCTGCCCGCGGCTGCACCGCCTGCTGCCGCCGCTGACCTGCCCGCGGCTGCGCCGCCTGCTGCCGCCGCCGACCTGCCCGCGGCTGCCGCCGCCGACCTGCCCGCGGCTGCCGCCGCCGACCTGCCCGCGGCTGCCGCCGCCGACCTGCCCGCGGCTGCTGCTGCCGTCGCTCTGGCCGCGGCACCGCCGGCTGCTGATGCCGCCGCTCTGCCCGCGGCACCGCCTGCTGCTGCCATGCTGCCAGCAGCTCTGCCTGACCCGCCTGTCCTGCCTGACCCGCTTGTCCTGCCTGCTGCAGCTGCCGCCGCTCTGCCCGCGACACCGCCTGCTGCAGCTTCCGCCGCTTTGCCAGCGGACCCGCCTGTCCTGTCTGTCTTGCCTGACCCGCCTGTCCTGCCTGCTCTGCCTGCAGTCCCTGCAGCTGGCACCACTCTGGCTGCGGCGCCCGCTGCGACGCCCCCTGCTGGCCGCGTGATGGCGGCGCCCGCTGCGGCGCCCCCTGCTGGCCAAGTGACTGCAGCGCCCGACGAGGCGCCCGCTGCTGGCCGCACACCCAAGGTGCCCTGCCCGAGGCCGCCTCTCCCGTCCTGCCCGCGGCTCTGGCTGCCCCGCCTGCGGCCACGCCCGAGGCTCCGGCTGCCCCGCTTGTGTCCTCCCTCCTGACTCCCTCGCCCTTACCCCGGCAAGGCCAACGCCCCCCAGGACCCCGCCTTTCGGTGTCCCGTAAGGGACGGGGACATAGGCGTCGGGCCCGGGTCCCGCCCGCCCTGCCCCCTGGCTCGCCCGTTCGGCCCCTGGCTGTGGCTCGGTGGCTGCCTGCGGGTCCTCCGGCTCGGGGTTGGCGGTCCCCTCCGGGTCCCCCCCTGGATCCTCGGTCCCGCCTCCGGGTCCATGTCGGCCGCCTCCGGGCCCCCCTGCTCCGGCTGGGCGTCGGACGGCGCCTTCGCCGTCTCCGGCAGCGCCTCCGCCTGCCGCGGCTTCCCCGTTTGGCCTGCCTGCACCGGTGTTCCCTCCTGCTCCCTCCGTATCCCCTCCGTCACTCCCTCGTCCCGTTCCCTTGGCCCCTGGGTTGTCCCCTCCTGCTCCCTCTCCCCTGCGGCCCCTCCGGCCGCTGCCCGTCGCCCGCCTGGGCTCCCTCGTGCTCCCCTTGCTCCTCCTCCCTTTCCCTTTCTGCCTCCTGTCTCTGCTCCTCTGCCCTCTGTGTCTCCTCCGTTCACTCCTGGCCCTTTTGTTCCGCCTTTCTCCCCTTCTGTGTCTCCCTTCTGGGTTTGTCTGTCCGCGTTCCCCGTCCTTTGTCGGGTCCTGTCTTTCTTTTCGTCCTTGTTCCTGTTCTGTGTCTCTGTCTTGTTTCCGGTTCCCCGTTGATGTTTTTGCGTTTTGTTTTCCAGGTCCTGTTTTCCCGGTTCGTCTCGTCCGTCGCCTCTCCTCTGGCGCGCCCGGTGTGCGCGCCTTTGGGGGGGGGTTCTGTCACACCCTGCTCCGTACGATCCCGATGTGTGCCACGCCCCCCTCATTACCTCGTGTTCTTCCCTGATGGATCTCACCTGTTGCTCGTTTCCCTCAGCTTGTCTAGTGTATTTAGTCCTTGTCAGAGTCAGTCATCCCCAGATCAGTCATTGTTGTATTGTCGAGTATTGTCCGTCTGTCGTGCAATAAACCCACGTATACCCGAAGTTCTGGCTGCCATTCGCCTGCTTCCCTGCTCGCCCACCGACGATCGTGACAATAGGGATAATTATTGATACCGTTTGATATGGAAAAATTATCATAATAAAATATTTTGCCATATTGCCCAGCCCTACACACACACACACACACAGTATAACTAAGTCTACTTAGTTATACTAGCAGTCCTTATACCTATTTAACGTTAGCAAGTTAACTAATGTTAATTATAATTAGGTAAAAGCTAAATTACATAGCAAAGCTTAACTTCACTTCTAATTTAGCACAATAAAATGTATAGTGTAGGACTAGCGACATATACAGTTACATTTTGTTAATCTAGTTGTCGGATCCAGTAAAAATTAGTCGGTAGTGAATGTCCAGTCCCGCTGTTAATTAATAATGTCCGTGGCACTGACCTGTCAGTCAAAAACTTATTAGCCAATGGGGACGCGTCCCTGAAAAAACCCGCCCACGACAGAAGTTTGTGTCAGAATTGTAAACAAAAAGTCAGGCAGCGCAAGCGAGGAAGCTGGCAGCGTAAACAAAGGAAAACATTATCAAAAGACCAATCATGTGTTTGCAAGTTATAAATTTTACTTTTGAGATGACATTTCTTGCTTCAGTTAGTTTTTTTTTCTTGTCGAAGCCTTGTTTTTGCTTGATGTCAAAAAAGTTTTGCTTGATAGTATTGGCACAAATCTGATTCCATAGTTTTTAAAATCTCATGGTCTACCATAAAATATGCATTATCTGTCAACTTGCATGAAATATTCCCAAAATGGCAAGAACTACATCAACTGACATAACAGTTAATGCACTGAGATAAACTAAGAGTGGTATGTAAAGCCAGAAGGCAGTACAGTCTAACACAAAACTTTCAGTTCCAGGCCGTCAGCATCTGGAATCGGCAGATGAGTCTGTTGCTGAAAGATGCCTGGAGGTCATCTTGGATGAGGTACAATTACACATTAGATAATAACACTTTTGTGCATTGCTAAAGGAAAAACATAAAAATATGATAAATAAGAATATTACTTTTAACTGGTTTTGGTTTATGTCTAAAGATTTCGGATGAAAACATTGGACAGGCGCAGATGACCCAGGAAATCAGTCCCGTGTTCTGTGGGCCACTCGTTGAAGTCAGAGTAAGATCCGACAAATATTCACCTGTCCTATTGATTAAAATAAACTGATACATTTCATTTATTGGAATATCATCAGTCTCAATGTACTATGATGCCAAGAATGAGTAATTATGCACAAATGTTGCTTTCCTTACAATCAGTAGTACTATTATTATAATAATTGTTTCTTCATTTATCTGAATGCAAATTTAAAGTCCTGCATTGATTTCACTTGCTTCTGTCATGCAGACGCACAACCTTCCGTAGCAGCAAACGGATTGCCTGTGACATGCTGGCTTATCATTTTGATAAAATGAAAACAAACACTACACTGACCAAAATCTAAGATATATCTGTAATCTGGTGACATTGTGGCTATGATACTCCTTTTCAGGTTTTTATTTACCTGCGATATATTGTCTTTCTAGGTCATTCATGCCATGCTGGAGTGCAGTAGCAGAATCTCTGAAGATACAGTTCAGCTCTTTGTCCAAGGAAATTTCTGAACTGAGTCCTGAAGTGAGTGTTTTCTCCTCTGTGCTCTTTGATTCTGATATAAAAGTTTTCTTGTCCATTCACCTGGGATCTCAATCTTTTTTGTTCTGAAGGGCTTTCCCCTGTGCATTAGGTTATATTAGGTTCATGCCAGGTTTTGCATCCATTGGTATTACACTATTTGTCGTTTCTATACATTTGTCTGAATTTGTTGAACTTGTGAAATTAAGTGTAAATGCTGTTAATTTCTCCTGTGTCTGCAACTGGTAACTGGGAAGCTGCAGCAGTATTCGTCTTGCTGCATCCTGGAGGCTACCAAGTGTGCCCCATTTCACCATCGTGTGGTAAATAGTCACTTCTGTCCTGTTTCATTATACTGTGTGCCCTGTCTATTCCGGAATCATTTTCAACAACTCAAAGTGTAACTTTTAAGACACTGGTGGCGAATGGCATTATAATAAGTCATAGGATTCAGTAGGATGACCATCTTTTGCCTATGGAATTCATGGGTCTCATTCTTACCTTTGAAACAGCAAGCTGACACATTCCTCGGGCTGGACGGACTCATGTCGGCTGAGTGGGATGAAGCCCAGACAGACGTCCAGCCAACAGGGGATCATGTGGACGACCGCCAGGTAAAATGTTGCTTGTGTTTGTCTAGCACATCCATTATTACTGACATTCTGAGTGGCCTGGTCAGCTAAGCCCTTAAGAATGTGCAAGAGGCTACAGTTGTGACATGAATAGGGTAGAGTATCAGCAGTGGGTGTTGCATTTAGTGCTAGTGTCTTGTACCCAATGACTTTTATTATGTTAGACCAGTGGTTCCCAACCTTTTTTAACTCACGGCCCACACAGCCAAACACATATGTTTCCGCGGCCCACTGCAAAAGAATTTAAACGTGTCGGGTTAACTAAGTACTTTTTAGTTTTTTTTAACTAAGTACTCGGAAGCAAGGCTGTTAATTGTCTTTATTGAATAAACTGGTAATTTATTTAATTATATATCAAATTATGATTTATTTGATTTTGACTAGACATTTTTTATTATATTAACAATATTACAATTTCTATTAATAATAATTGGCGGGCCCCCTGCAATACCATCGTGGCCCACTAGGGGGCTGCGGCCCACAGGTTGAAAACCACTGTGTTAGACAATTACTATATCATAATCTTCCCACAATTCAGTGCCAAATTGATAAATACTTATACTCCTTTGTTTCCACAGACAGTGTTGTCCCTGCCTGCCATGTCACTCGACGGCCATTTTGCTGCCCGAGATGCCCAGGGTGTCACGGAGCACACGATTCGCTCCGTCCTTGGTGACATTAATGACACCCTAAGGATCAATCAGAGGAAGGTCTTCCATCTGATGTTGGTCAGTCCCAGCAATGTGCCCTGCATACAGTCGCTGCCGGGCCCCTCGGACTTGCTGGTTTCTGACCAGGAAAAGAAAATCCTCCAGTGCAAGCTGCCTGTGACCCCAAGCCCCGAAAGAAATAGACAGCCAGGCATCTCCAATGAAGAGGAGAATCAGGCCAGCAGCAGAGACGAGGAGCCCACCCCTCCCTCAAATCAGCCACCTCTGGGCAATGCACGAAGGAGGAGGCGCAAGGGACCCCCGTTCTTCCTCAGATTCCTCCCAAAGTACCAGAGGATCGGGGTAACAACCAAGGTACGGTCCGATTCTGCAAAATCACAAAACAAATTACGATGAATTATGGTCAGACTGAAGCAAGATGAGTATTTTGTAGGGATTTCTTTGACTTTGTAAGCAGTCATTGATGTTTGTCAAAAATCCTCAGACCCTCCAAAATGGAAGCCCGGAGGCTGAGCTGGTGGCCTCGCCCAGGCAGACCTTCAGTCCAACCTTTCTTGGTGAGCAGATTTCTCAGCACTTTTGGGGTTCTGCTGTTACAAAAGGCACAGTAGCATATATTGCTTAAAGTTTTCTAAATCAGTGTATTATTTGGAAATTTATAGTGTATAGTGTGTGTAGATTAGAGTAATGGGAGAAGCTGAGGGGGCTGAGGGGATAAACCAGAAGTCTAACATGGAAGCCTGTTGCACAGGGTCAGCCACGAGTCGGTAGAACGGGGCTCCTTCCTCCGTTCCCCCAGTGGATGATGCCTGCACAAGCTCTGCGCAGAGAGAGCAACACGAGGCCACGGATCTTCGCAAGACTCCGACGGGCCCTATCTAAGCATCTCTGCTGTTTAAAATGAGCCTGGCTGTGTGTGATGTAGAAATGTATTAGTAGTCATACCTTACATTCAATCCCTGCTGCTGTTTGCATTTAAATCATTCAATTTGCTGTTATTGGGCATCTAAAGATATCCACTTTATAATATATACTTTTTCTTAACTCTTAATATAAAATATATTTTATATTATAATTATTTTATATTGTATTGCTATTTTATTAATCCACTTGTATTGTATTGTAAAGCAGTAATCCCCCTGCCCCTGAAATTTCACCCTCCCTCACTATTAAAACTTTCATTTGTATTCTTAGATCTTGATTTGAGTGTTTATTCAAAGCTGAGTGGGACAAGGTTGGGAAATGTCAAATATGTAATATTCTCCCTCTATAGTTAAAATACTTATAAACATTGTACATCAGGAGAAAGTGTAAAAAATCTTACAGTAAATGTTCAGTCTAATGGTTTCATATAAAGTACAACATACCGACAGTGATTTGTAAGTGTGGCATGGTGGCCCAATGGGCAGCACTACAGCTCTGGATTTGAATCGTGCTCCTCCCTGTTTGTGTGAGGCTTCCAGGTGCTCCTTGGGATTGTATGGCACTTCTCTCACAGTGCTGAAACATACCTTTAGTGTGTAAGAACTCATTCTAACTCATTGGCCTTTAGTTATATGCTACTGTGTTAATCTCTAAACATTTACACCAAGCTTAATGATTGTGAACAAATATTTGTTATGATAAAAAAGGGTGATTCTCATGCTTTAATTGCAGGCTCCGGCGCTCAGATCATCCTGACTCAGAGTCCTGCAGTGGAATCAGTCGCTGTAGGAGACACTGTCACTCTGAACTGCCAATCCAGCGACTGTGAACTTACGTGCAGCTTAGCCTGGTATCTACAGAAACCTGGAGAAAGTCCCAAACTTCTCTTCTCCTCAGTGGGTAGCAAGTTGTCTGAGGTTCCAGACCGTGTCTCCAATAGCCGTGATGGCACAAATTTCAGGCTGAAAATCAGTGCAGTGCAGTCTTGACCGACCGGATTCTGGCTGGTTCTCTTCCACAGGTCTATGTTAGTGGTCTTTTCAGGCCATCTAATGTTGAGGATGTATCGCAAGCACTTGTTGATGAAAGTCTGTATCTTGTTGGTAATATTTTTGGTTACCTGCCACTTCTTGGACGCATACAGGAGGACTGCTTTCATGTTGGTGTTAAAGATTTGAATCTTGCTTGCTGAGTTCCCATTTGGAACTCTTTGGAGTTCCAAATGGGTCGCAGAGTGTTGAATGCGAACCTTGCTTTGTTGATCCGGCTCCTGACGTCTTCATCTGTGCCGCCAACGCTGTTGACTACGCTTCCTAGGTAAGTAAAGCGGTCGGTTTCCACCAAGTCTTCCCCCTGTAGCTGCAGTGGATGTTCTTGTCGGTTGTTCAGCCGCATCACCTCTGTTTTTCTGACGTTGATCTTCAGGCCGGTCTTTTCTGCCTCCTCAGCGAGCCGGGTAAGTTTGGACTGTGCATGTTGCTGCTTGTGGGACAGAAGGCTGACATCATCTGCAGAATCCAGGTCCTCCAGCTGCTTGGTGAGGGTCCACTGGATACCGGTGTTGCTGCCCTCTGTGGTTTTCCTCATGATCCAGTCCATAATGATCAGGAAGATTGTCGGTGACAACATGCAGCCTTGCCTCACTCCGGTTTTTACTGCAAAGGGATTGGTCAGTTTTCCTTTGTGAATGATCTGGCAAGACGAGTCTTCGTATAGCTGTTGGATGATGTTGATGAGCTTCTGCGGAATTCCGTAGTGCTGCAACAGTTTCCAAATGGTCTCCCTGTCGACGCTGTCGAAGGCTTTTTCAAAGTCGACAAAGATTGCGTACAAGGGAGACTGCCATTCGATGGACTGCTCGATGATAATACGCAGAGTGGCGATGTGGTCTGTACACGATCTGTCTTGTCTAAATCCTGCCTGCTCTGATCTCAGCCCCTTGTCCAATGCCTCCTTCAGTCTCTCCAAGATGATTTTGGATAACACCTTGCTGGGGATGGACAGCAACATAATTCCTTGCCAGTTGCCACACTGGGATAGGTCACCTTTCTTGGGGAGCTTCACCAGGTAACCAAGCTTCCAGTCGGCAGGCACTTGCTCCTGCTCCCATATCTTCATTAGGAGAGGATATAACATCTCCGCTGCTGTTGCCGCGTCTGCCTTGAGAGCTTCTGAAGGGATGCCGTCAGGCCCTGGTGCCTTTCCATTTTTCAAGGACTTGATGGCTTTGATGATCTCTGCCTTGTTGGGTGGATTGGTGTTGATACAGAGGGGCTCTTCTGCTGGTGGTATATCGGGAACTGTTTGCGGTGGTGGTCGATTCAAGATCTCATCAAAATGTTCCACCCATCTTCTTCTTTGTTCCTCGTCACTTGTGATGGTTTTCCCCTTCTTGTCCTTGACTGACTTACTTGGGTTGAAACTCTTTCCTGACAAGGTCCGGGTTATCTCATACCCTCTCTTCATGTTGTTCTGCTTGGCTGCTGTTTCTGCCTCTTCTGTCATACTGTACATAAATTGTCTTTTGTCCCGTCTGGCACTCTTTTTTACTTCTCGATTCACCTCCCAATATTGTGCTCTGAGGTCTGTTTCCTCACGTTGATCTTGACATCTATTAATTTTCTGCTTTACCTCCTTCCTCTTTTCTATCATTTCCCATGTCTCTTTTGTCATCCACTCTTTCTGCTCCCTCTCCTTCTTCCCCAGAATTTTGGTGCAAGCGGCCTTCCAGATCTTCTGTATTTCTGTCCAGTGGCTCTCTATTGTCTCTTCAACCAGATCCCCCAGTGCTTCAAAGCTGTTCCTGACTTCACAGTTGAACTGTTTTGTTTGCTTGTCATCTTTCAAAAACTGTATGTTGAACTTGCAGTGTGGTCTTCCTAAAGAGTCACAGAAGGATTTCAACTTAATCTTTAGTGTTGCCACTAGCAACTGATGGTCTGAGGCTACGTCTGCGCCGCGCCTTGCTCTGACGTCCAGCAAACTTCATCTCCACTTACGGTCGATGGTGAAGTGGTCGATCTGGTTGTCAGTCTTCCCATCTGGTGAAGTCCAAGTGGTCTTATGTATCTTCCTGTGTGGACAGATGGTGCCACCTATGACTAGGTCATTGAAGGAACAGAAGTCTGTGAACAGCTCTCCGTTCTCGTTGCAGGTGCCTATGCCATGCCTGCCCATGATGAGTTCTCTGTCTGTGTTGTCGCCTCCCACTTTGGCGCCCATGATGATCTTAATGTCTCTTTGTGGAGACTGGTCGCAAAGGGATTGCAAGGAATTGTAAAAGTCTTCTTTTTCTTCTGCTTGCACTGCATTAGTGGGTGCATAGCATTGAATGATGGTGATCTTCCTGCCCTTGGAGTGGAACCTGGCTATCATGAGCCTTGGTGAGACTGGTTCCCATGCCAACAGCGCCCTCGTAGCCTCTGGTGCCAACAGTAGCGCGACTCCTTGGGTGTGCTCGTGGTCCGCGTCTTCATGCCCGGAGTAGATTATGGTTTCACCTGAAGACAGTCTGGTCTGACCGCTTCATAAGAACATAAGAAATATACAAACGAGAGGAGGCCATTCGGCCCATCGAGCTCGCTTGGGGAGAACTTAACTAATAGCTCAGAGTTGTTAAAATCTTATCTAGCTCTGATTTAAAGGAACCCAAGGATTCAGCTTGTACTACGTTATCAGGAAGACTATTCCATACTCTGACTACACGCTGTGTAAAGAAGTGCTTCCTTAAATCCAGTTTGAAATGTTCTCCCGCTAATTTCCACCTATGGCCACGAGTTCTTGTATTTGAACTAATGCTGAAGTAACTATTCGGTTGAACAGCATCCAAACCTGTTAGAATCTTATAGACCTGGATCATGTCCCCCCTCAGTCTCCTTTGCTTGAGGCTGAACAGATTTAGCTCAAATAACCTTTCCTCGTATGACATTCCTCTAAGACCAGGAATCATTCTTGTGGCCCTACGCTGCACCTTTTCTAAGGCCGCTATGTCCTTTTTAAGATATGGTGACCAAACCTGTACACAATATTCTAGGTGAGGTCTCACCAAGGAGACCTCCAATTCCATTCCAACGGGTCTCACATAGTCCGAGAACCTTGATGTTGTATCTTCTCATCTCACTAGCCACCTGTGCTGACTTACCACTTTCATACAGGGTTCTGATGTTCCAGGTCCCTATCCTGGTCTTGGCCTTGACCGTAAGAAGACTTGTCAGTGAGCCAGCTTCCCGAAGGCTTTCACCAGCACGCGTCATGTACCTAACTGAAGAGGAGTCTTCCCGCCCAGGCAATTGTTGGGATATACTTGCTGTTGAAGTTTCTGTAGCATGGCTTTTTCTTTATAGGGTAGAGTTGCTAGCCCCACGCCCAACCCTCCTCCTTTCTCATCCTGGACTTGGGATCAGGCAATGGTGGAGTTTCATGACTACTGTAATTCACTGGATTCTGGTGTTCCTTCATAATCTGAGACCCTGTACTGGATGGTGAGCGCTTATTTTATTAATTTTTTTGTTGAATTTCATTCTGAGATTTGGTAATCATTAATTGTTTGTGATATGCATAATAATAAAAATAAACAATGGACCGCATGGCATAATCTAGTGTTGGGGCATGGCAGGGGGTTGTCATCTGAAATAGAGGACTAATGACAACAACCAGAAACAGCTGATCACACGGGGATTCCACATGAGGTTAACGAGGGGGTGTGGCACACGGAAGGAGGGGACGATCGGGGCAGGACGGGAGTAGTGTTGGGTTACATTCTTTATTGTTTTGGAAGCCATTAAGAAAAAAATATTGTTCTTGTTTTATCCTGTTCATTTTGTGTTTAAATGCTAAAGAAAAAAAAACATATTTAGGTGTAACTTTTTGGGGGCCGGGAACCAATTAATTGGTTTTCTATTATTTCTTATGGGGAAAATTCGATCAGAGCACTAACTTTTTAGGATTCGAACTTGAGTTCTAAACGGATTAAGTTCAAGTTCTGAGGTACCACTGTATCTCGATATGACGAGAAACTTTCTCATAATTTTGACTTAATATCTCAAACTAAAGAGAAACTTTCTCATAATTTCGACTAAATATCTTGAAAAAAATGAGAAATTTTCTTGTAATTTTGACTTAATATCTCGAAATAATGACTTAATTTATCAAAATAATGACGTAGTATCTCAAAGTAATGGTTTAATATCTTGAAATAATGACTTAATATTTCAAAACAGTCATGACCTGCTCGTTCGATCCTCTTGTGTGCCATGCCCCCCTCATCACCTCGTGTTAATTCCTGATTGTGATCACCTGTTACCTGTTATTTTCTGCTTGTCTTGTGTATTTTAGTCTGCGTCTGAGTTAGTTTCCCCAGATCTGTCATTGATGTGCGTCGTTGTCTGCCCTGTTCGTGAGAATAAAACCCTATTGCTTTTGGATTATCGTCTGCCTGCCTTGTATTTCGCCGCTTCCTGCCTGCTCGCCAGACAGCGGTTATAACAAAAACAATGACTTACAAACTTGATATAATGACTAAATATCTTAAAATAACAAGAAACTTGTTATTAATCTCAAAATAACGAGAAATTCTCATAATTTCGACTTAATATCTCGAAATAATTACTTGATATCTCAAAAATAATAATTTAATATCTCAAAAAACGATAGTATCTCAAAATAACGAGAAATTTGCTCATAATTTCGACTTCATATCGAAATTACTTACTATGTCGTTATTTTAAAATCTTAAGTCATAATTTCAAAATGAAGTCAAAATTATGAGCA
The DNA here is from genome assembly GCF_048594095.1 of Paramormyrops kingsleyae. Taxonomy (NCBI): domain Eukaryota; kingdom Metazoa; phylum Chordata; class Actinopteri; order Osteoglossiformes; family Mormyridae; genus Paramormyrops; species Paramormyrops kingsleyae. Next base: position 33,605,715 of record NC_132799.1, read on the forward strand.
AATTTCTCGTTATTTTGAGATACTAAGTCATTATTTTGAGATATTAAATCAAACTTACCAGTTTCTCAATTTTGAGATATTAAGTCATTATTTTGAGATATTATCTTGAAGTAATGACTATCTCGAAATAATGACTTAATGTCTCAAAATAATGACTTAATATTTCAAAATAACGACTTACAACCTCGAAATGACTAAATATCTTGAAATAATAAGAAACTTTCTCAAAATTTTGACTTATCTCAAAATAATGACTTAATATCTCGAAAAAAATACTTAGTATTTCGAAATAAGAAATTTGCTCATAACTTCGACTTCATATTGAAATAATGACTTACTATGTCATTATTTTAAGTAGTGCTGTCAAACGATTACATTTTTTAATCAGATTAATCACGGTTGCTGTGGATTAATTTCAATTAATCGCGATTAAATATTCATTTTTAATCTATATTAATCGCATTTCATTTTGCATGAGCAAACAGACTCAAGAAAAAAGGGAATATATGTGCACTTAACATGTTTATTGAACATCTTGAACACGAGTCGGATGCATTCCATCTGCCACAGAAGTGCAATACCATGGACCCATATCAAAAAGCAAGATTTTTTGCTTAGCCGGACAAGTTGTCGGATTTAAGGTACCTCAGTTTAAATGGTCTTTATCTTCGTTCACTTACAATTAGCCTGAATTACCGTAAATCCAACAAATAATCCGACTAATCATGAAATCCAATTCTAGCCCGGTTAATTGCCACTCTTAGCAATATCAGTTAACACATTACGCATGTTGCTTTATGTATAAAACTCCGTAGCAACACGTTCACAAATAAGTTGGACGGTATAGTGTGTGCGACCGATTTAATGAGCCACAAATGAGAAGTAGTACTTAAACAGTATAAAACTACAACTTTCCCTTCTGTTGATAAAGGGCGCAGGCATCTTGGATTCTGAACTCGGGATCCTCTGTGCTGCTTCGAGATATTTCTCGGATCTCTGAGAAACGGGAGGTGTCACTTCAGGCTTCAAAACTCCGGAATCCGACTCGGAATAAGAATTCCAAGGGCAAATGGAATGCACCAAAACTGCCCGAAATGGGTTGACAGAGACATTTCAGGGATTTTGAGTCATTCTGCGCTGCAGATGGGTTAATTGTGTTAAAAATTTAAATCAAATTAATCATGTTGATGGATTAATCCGTGTTAACCCGTTAATTTTGACAGCCCTAATTTTAAAATATTAACCCTCTGGAGTCGACGGAGTCGTCGGCAATGCTGCGTATCTTTCCTGTGTATTTCAGTTCATAACTCGCTGAAATCTTATTATAGAAACATGAAAAAAACGCTGACTAAATCCGTAATCTGTCTTCTTTTCAAAACATCCATTGTCAGAAGTATTAAAGTTTTTAAAATTAGGTTAAATCAGCAAAAAATTAAACCATGTCACCTTACTTTGTTTTACCTGCATCAAGGGCGTGTAGTGCCGCTGTCACCCGAAGATCACTATTCGCATTCCAAATAGCCACATTAGCGCATATTCAGATCGCATTTGCATGGTAATTTGATGAAAAACGCAACTGCAAAATGCGATCCAGATACATCCCCATCAGCGCCATAAAGAAGGGGGGAGGTGTGGCCAGGTGTCAATTGCTCATTCATACACATGAAAGTTGCTACATATTCAATGAAAGGAGCCAGAAATAGTGACACGAGTTAGGTTTTTCTTTATTTATCCAACTGAATGTTGCAATTACACCATTTAGTCATCTTCATGTAGCCAAGACTTTGGTGATCATTTATCTGGGATCAAAACAAACTTCCACCATTGCTTACTATGTACTTTTATTGTTATGGCAAGCGGACAGAACAGGAGCGGACCCCAATATGCAGTACAACCAGCCTTTATTTTTAGATCCGAAAACACCAAAGCCAGAGGGGATAATCCAAGAGAATAGCCGGGGAGATCGCCAGGGTCCAGTAGCCGGAAGGTCAGTCCTACGGGTAGCGATGAGATGGGCCGATGACAAGTCGGGTGGATCCAGGAGGGAAGGTTGGGAGATCGAGACAGGGCAGGCAGGCGAGTCGAGGGAGACAGGGCAGGTGAGAAGGGCGAGACAAGCAGGGCAGGCAAGACAAGCGGGGAAGACACAAGACAAAGAAACACTCGGTAAGGCTCCAATACATGGCAACAATACTTCGCAACACTGTAGTGTTTTGTCCACTTTAAATAGTGGAGGGACAGACAATTATGTGGCAATGTCTACTTGGTCCCGCCCTCTGGGCGTGACATTTATAATGTTTCTGCAAGTGTTCCAAGCTGCATTTTGCAATGTCTATATTTTGATGTCAAATTACAAACTTCACATAAATCTGACATATTTACAAAGTACACTAAAATTAAGATGAGTTTTATGCCAAAACAAATATATAAGAAATAATTTATTTGCCATGAATTAAGTTTATGATGTTGAATGAAATGTAACCATGCCTCAGTCAGTGAAAGTGTGCTCCCTACCCCTAGACTCCAGAGGGTTAGGTCATAATTTCGATATGAAGTCAAAATTATGAGTAAATTTCTCGTTATTTTGTGATACTGTCTTTTTTTCGAGATATTAAGCCATTATTTTGAGATATCATGAAGTAATGACTTGATATCTCAAAATAACGACCATTTTGAAATAACTTGATATCTTGAAATAATGACGAAATGTCTTGAAATAATGAGAAACTTTTTCAGAATTTCTACTTAATATCTTGATATGACAAGAAACTTTTTCGTAATTTTGACTTAATATCTCTAACGAGAAATTTTCTCATAATTTCGACTAAATATCATGAAAAATTTTCTCGTAGTTTTGACAATATCTAATAATAACTACTTAATATCTAAAAATAATTACTTAATATCTAAAAATAATTACTTAATATCTTGAAATAACGACGTAATATCTCAAAATTATGACTTGCTATCTCAAACTAATGACTAATTACCTTGAAATAATGAGAAACTGACAAATTTTGACTTAATATCTCAAAATAACGAGAAATTTCAACTTAATATCTCACAATAATGACATATCTCGAAATTGTGTGAAACTATCTGATCATTTTGACTAATCTCGAAATAGTGACTTAGTTTCTCACAATTTCGAGATATTATCTGATAATTTCGACTTAATATCAAAATAACGACAATATCTTGACATGACTTACTTTCTTGAAATAATGAGAAATTTTCTCGTAATTTTGACTTAATATCTCGAAATAATGACTTGATATCTCAAAATAACGACTTAATATCTCGAAATGACTAAATGTCTTGAAATGACGAGAAAGTGTCTCAAAATCTTAACTTAATATTTCGAAATAAGAACTTACTACCTCGAAATAATTACTAAATATCTTGAAATAATGAGAAACTCATTGTCATGATCCGCTCCGTCCGCTCCTGATGTGTGCCACACCCACCTCGTTACCTCGTGTTCAGCCCTGAGTGTGATCACCTGTGTCCTGTTAGTTCTAGCTTGTCTTTTGTATTTAGTCCTCGTCTGAGTCAATCTTCCCCAGATCTGTCATTGTATTGTCCGTTAGATGTCCCTACCTGTCTGTCTTTTGCTGATTAAAAACCCTGATTACCCGTCAGTCCGGCTCGCTCTCCTGCTTCACCGCTTGCCTGCTTGCCGCAACGTGACACTCATAATTTAGACATATCTCAAAATAACAACTTGATATCTCAAAATAATGACTTAATGTCTCGAAATAATGACTTACTACCTTGAAATAACTAAATATCTGACGATAAAGTTTCTCAAAATTTCAACTTAATATCTTGAAACATCGTAATATCTCGAAATAATGACTTAATATCTCGAAATAAATATTTTGAAATAGTGACTTAATATCTCGAAATAAGAAACTTTCTCATGATTTCTACTTAAAATCTCAATATGACAAGAAAATATTTATTTTCTTAATATCTATAATACAGCCGTTATTTTGACATATTAAGTCGTAATTATGAGAAAGTTTGTAGTTATTTCCAGATACTACGTCGAAGTTCTGAGAAAGTTTCTCATTATTTTGAGATATTAAATCATTTTTTCGAGATAGTAAGTCGTTATTTGGAGATATTAAATCATTTTGAGTTATTAAGTCGTTATTTCTCCATTTTAAGTCATAATTATGAGAAAGTTTCTCTATTTCCAAATACTATGTTGAAATTCTGAGAGTTTCTCGTTATTTTGAGATATGGAGGGGCTTCCGGTATGTGGTCTACTGAGTAGACATGTATTCGTCTTGCTCCACTACACTGTACCATATTTATCTTACAAACCTCACACTTTTTGTTCTGAAATCCAGATTTAGTTATTTTTATGTGTATTATTTTTAATGCACCTGTAGAATGTCTAAGTCGAAAGTTAAATCCGAACGAGAACGAGAAAACTCACCGCTGACGGCACCTGTAACTATGGCGCAGATTAGCCTTTTGCTAGAAGAGCACAGAGCTGCACTGTCTGCGGACTTTAAGACTTATTTTGAAAACTTCTCGTCTAAGCTGGACAGCCTTCAGTCTGCAGTGCAGGACCATAGTCTACGCATTAGTTCTCTCGAGCTTGCACATACCGATTTCGATCAACGTTTAGACCAGATCAAGGCTGAATGCTCTGCGCTCCAAAAAGAGAACGGGTGGTTAAAATCCAAGTTGGCAGATCTGGAGGGGCGCAGCAGACGCCAGAACATTCGGATTATGGGTTAACCTGAAGCTATTGAGGGTCCGCGTCCTACTACTTTTTTCTCCCAACTCCTCATCGATGTCCTTGGATCGCAGGTGCTTGCTTCGCCGCCGGAGCTGGACAGGGCGTACCGGAGCCTAGCTCCTAAGCCGCCCGCCGGAGGGAAACCCAGACCTTTTATCCTGCGTTTTCATCATTACCAAATAAAAGATCTGGTGATTCGCGAGGCACGTAAGAGAGATGACCTGATCTACAGTGGCCATAAGATTCGGCTTTACGAGGATTACACCCCCGAAGTGGTAAGGCAGCGTGCGGAGTTTAAGGGTGCCATGGCAGAGCTCTACAAGCGGGGATTCCGGCCTGCGCTCTTTTATCCAGCTAAAATGCGCATTGTTCTGCCGACCGGGGAGAGAAAGTGGCTGCAGTCTGCGTCGGACGCCGACAAATTTATTTTGAGATATTAAGTCATTATTTCGAGATATTAAGTCATTATTTTTTAAAACTAAGTGTTATTTCGAGATATTACGTCGAAATTCTGGGAAAAGTTCTCATTATTTCGAGATTTTTTTTTTTGAACAATATATTTATTACTTCTTTAGTTTGCATATCACAACAAATTGCACAGATACAGAATAATAGTCATGTAGACACAGCAAACATTTTACACCCCATTTTCCCTCCCATCAACCCATTCCCCGAAAAAAAAAAAAAGGAAGAAAGAGAAAAGAAAAAAAAGGGGGATACTTAAATCAGGTAAAGAGTGTTTCCCAAGTCTATGTTTAGACCATGATACTATGATCCTACTCCCTCAGAGCTTGTTCTTGTAGCAGACTACCAACATTTGGATTGTACTTTAGGAAATTATTAAAAGGTCTCCAGATATCTTCAAACACGTTTTGTTTTTTTTTGACAATATATGTGATCTTTTCCAGTGACATATATGACGCCATTTCTTTAATCCACTTTCCAATTCTAGGTTCATTCATATTTTTCCAATTAAGAGCAATAATACGTTTAGCTTGTAAAATACACATTTCTATGAATCTGACCTCTTTGTTTTGTAAGAGAGGGCTAACAGGATATACACTCACCTAAAGGATTATTAGGAACACCATACTAATACGGTGTTTCACCCCCTTTCGCCTTCAGAACTGCCTTAATTCTACGTGGCATTGATTCAACAAGGTGCTGAAAGCATTCTTTAGAAATGTTGGCCCATATTGATAGGATAGCATCTTGCAGTTGATGGAGATTTGTGGGATGCACATCCAGGGCACGAAGCTCCCATTCCACCAGATCCCAAAGATGCTCTATTGGGTTGAGATCTGGTGACTGTGGGGGCCATTTTAGTACAGTGAACTCATTGTCATGTTCAAGAAACCAATTTGAAATGATTCGAGCTTTGTGACATGGTGCATTATCCTGCTGGAAGTAGCCATCAGAGGATGGGTACATGGTGGTCATAAAGGGATGGACATGGTCAGAAAAAATGCTCAGGTAGGCCGTGGCATTTAAACGATGCCCAATTGGCACTAAGGGGCCTAAAGTGTGCCAAGAAAACATCCCCCACACCATTACACCACCACCACCAGCCTGCACAGTGGTAACAAGGCATGATGGATCCATGTTCTCATTCTGTTTACGCCAAATTCTGACTCTACCATTTGAATGTCTCAACAGAAATCGAGACTCATCAGACCAGGCAACATTTTTCCAGTCTTCAACTGTCCAATTTTGGTGAGCTCGTGCAAATTGTAGCCTTTTTTTCCTATTTGTAGTGGAGATGAGTGGTACTTGGTGGGGTCTTCTGCTGTTGTAGCCCATCCGCCTCAAGGTTGTGCGTGTTGTGGCTTCACAAATGCTTTGCTGCATACCTCGGTTGTAACGAGTGGTTATTTCAGTCAAAGTTGCTCTTCTATCAGCTTGAATCAGTCGGCCCATTCTCCTCTGACCTCTAGCATCAGCAAGGCATTTTCGCCCACAGGACTGCCGCATACTGGATGTTTTTCCCTTTGCACACCATTCTTTGTAAACCCTAGAAATGGTTGTGCGTGAAAATCCCAGTAACTGAGCAGATTGTGAAATACTCAGACCGGCCCGTCTGGCACCAACAACCATGCCACGCTCAAAATTGCTTAAATCACCTTTCTTTCCCATTCTGACATTCAGTTTGGAGTTCAGGAGATTGTCTTGACCAGGACCACACCCCTAAATGCATTGAAGCAACTGCCATGTGATTGGTTGATTAGATAATTGCATTAATGAGAAATTGAACAGGTGTTCCTAGTAATCCTTTAGGTGAGTGTATAGCCAGAATAAAAATCTTAGGATCCAGTAGTAATTTCAGTGATAAAATTTGGTCAATCATTTCAGTAATACCTTGCCAAAAGGGTTTCACCTTCACACATTACCATATACAATGGTACAGTGTACCTCTTACCTCATTACACTTTATACAAGTATCAGGAACATTATCGTTAAACTTGTGCAATATAGCAGGAGTTAAGTATGTTCGCATCAGCCATTTGTACTGTAAAAGTTTCAGGCTATTGTTGATTGTTTGTATCTGAGCTTTCGTACATGCCTCATTCCAATCCTCTAGGGATATTTCATTGTCTATATCTTTTTTTCCATAATCTTAATTTTGGTTCTGAGGATTCGCCAGAGCCAGATACAAACAATTCATACAAAGAAGAGATTGAACCTTTATTATAACAGTGTCCTAAGACCGCTGCTTCTAATGGGGAAATGTTAGGAATATCTAATGAATGATTTTGAGATGAGTATACAAAACTTCTAAGTTGAAGATATTTGAAAAAATGGGTTTTTGGAATGTCATACTTGTTTGAGATTGCTGCGAAGGACATAAATACTTCACCCTCATCATACATGTCTTGTATTTTCCTTAACCCTTTTTTAGCCCATATTTGAAATCCTGCATCGCTTTATCCTGGTTTAAAATTAACATTACCCCAAATAGGACTGAAACGCGACCAGGAGGAATTTATATTCAAATATTTACATGAATCAAACCAAATATTGATCATGTTCAATACAATGGGGTTGTTTGTATTTTTTCTTAGATAATTGTGATCTGCCGAATACAGGTATAAGTGCAGTGGTATTTGTGGTGTAACAGAACAGGATTCCAAATCCATCCAAGCTGGAGAGCTTTCAGAAGAAAAATAAAACATGATTGTATGCAGCTGAGCTGCCCAGTAATACCACTGAATGTTTGGACATTTAAGTCCCCCTCGATCATAAGGTAGGTATAACAAAGTTAAACGTAGTCTGGGACGTTTATTTTGCCAAATAAAGTTGGCGAACAATTTCTTAATTCTAGTAAACAATGATGAGGGAGGGGGTAAGGGGATATTTTGGAACAAATAAAGAAATTTAGGGAGTATATTCATTTTTAGGATATTTTTCCTGCCAATCATTGAGATGGGTAAATATGTCCAACGTTCTATTGACGAGATAGTAGCTTCCAGAATTGGGTCATAATTTATCTGAGCTATCTTATCCACCTCACGTATAATTTTAATACCCAGATACGTAAAATTATCCGTTGAATTAAAGACAGAAGCATAACCTACACTCTAAAAAGTAATTCAGAGGCTTAGTAAATATCACTACAAATATAAGTTAGGCCACTTAAAATTAATAAATTGTTTTACATGGCCGCCCGCCTCAATTTTTTGGTGCCGCCTCGATTTTTTTTATATTTTATATTTTTCAAAAAATCCGTTTTTTTCACCTCAAAAACTGTGGGTGAAAAATCTTGAATGTCAGCCTCGGATTTTTCAATTTGACGCTTCTCGGACAATGGTTTTTATCGTTTGTCAGATTGTGTGTGGGCCCACGGTATTAAAATCTTGGCAGGGCATCAATATACCGAGTAATATATATTACCCTTCGCGAGCTGTTTGAGAACTTTTCTAGTTTTAGTAGCCTATATCTCTGTTGTCGTTCGTCTTTTCGCTAAAAATATAAAATATAAAATCCCATACTCACCAATATTTTAGAAGTTTGAATCATGTAAAACAATTTATTAATTTTAAGTGGCCTTAGATGACCTTGATAAAATCTCTGAATATCACTTAAGTAATTATTTGAGTTGGATATATTGAAATAAATGTCTAAAAATTTAACTTGTGTTTTTGTGTTAAATTAAGGTATTTATTTACATTTATTTCAGAGAAAATTTTCAGTATTTGGTTCGCCACAGAATACCTTTTTTACATGTACCGTACGTAATGTTTTGTTTGAAACTGAATCAAAATATTTGAGAAATACGTATACCTATACTTATCAGTATCTTGGACTAAAATCGTTATTATTCAAATCAATATTATTTATCTTCAACAACAACTTAAAAGTTTAAGTAAAACGTGACAACGTACATTAATTGATTATTAATGCGCGGGGGAAAACGCGCAGCCTCACGGGAAATTTTCATTTCTGCACACGACGGTTAACGGACACAAACTCACGGCGGAGCCACCCGGAAAACTTGCCGGTAAGTGGCCTGAGAGCAAACCGTTAATGTTACGTTAATGCTGTCTTACCCACTCTGTAACTTTCTCCAGACCGTAGTACCGGAACTTTAGTTCTTAAGCCGTTTGCCCGTTGTTGGTACCTCTCTCGGACTGTCTTTTTTTTTTTTTTTTTTAATTTGAAACTATTAAAAGGCTCTTAACTCGCGGTTAATAGTTTGTCCTACAATTTGATTTGTAATGAGCATATTTCTCCCCAGTAATGTGTATTTTGGAGCATGTCTCTGAGGAGTGTAAAAAGAAAAACAGCACAACCATTAAGGATTTAATGTGCAGAACCTTTCCACATACTGTAGAAGACATGATGTCATCAGCCAACAGCTTAGCATCAGAGACATCAAGGACAGATGGCCTGCTTTGTTTGATGTCTCCCAAGTAAGTTATTATTTTTGTCTTCTTTTGAGGGGAAAAAAACTGCATGTATCAGACTTCAATGTATTTTTAAGATGTGTGGAACAGTCTGGTATTTTTTTCATTGCTATATGGACTTAAGCTTTTGCTACATTGACATGATTTTAATTCAGACTTTTAGGATTTTGTCTTTTCCTTTTTTTGTCCTCTTTTCCAGATCAGTGCAGAGTTTCATAGAATCAACACTGAACCTTGAGCCAAAATTCATGTCAATGTTGGACTTCTACTCCCCTAAGCTGCTATCCCTGTTACAAGCCCTCCAATCTTCTTGCAAGAACTTTACTTAGTATTTTTGTATCTGAATTTAAAAGGCTGATTGGGCGCATATTTTCACATTTTATATTTGATTTTCCCGGTTTAGGAAGTAAAGTTATTAGGGCACTCCTCATGGATGTCGGAAGGAGACCATTCCCAAAGGACTCCTGAAACATCTCCAGAAGAGGTGAAATTAATTTAGACTGAAATTTTTTATACAAATCTATAGGTATGCCGTCTGGACCTGCCGTTTTCCCCGCCTGCATACAGTTAATAGCTTCTGCAATTTCTATTTTTGTGAGTTCTCCATCTAATGCCTTACTTTCATTTTCCGAAATTATAGGAATATTAAGGTTATTTAGAAATTGTGTCTGCTTATCAAGTCTGGGAGTACCCTCAGAACTATACAATTTTTCATAGAATACTTTGAAGGCCTCATTAATTTCTATAGGATCTACTATGGTTCTTCGCTTGAATCTTCAATGTAATTAATAGACCTTTCTGTTTGTTGCTGTTTAATGTGCCATGCTAAAAGTTTCCCAGGTTTTTCCCCCTGGTCGTAATAGGATTGTTTAAGTTTCATTAGATGAATTGCTGCTTTATTAGCCGACAGTTCATTGTACCGTGACCTAAGAAGGAGTAATTGTACATTTGCTTCTGTAGAGTTAGGTTTGTTATTGTAGAGATCTGTTTTAAGTTTTTTAATTTTTTTCATCCAATGTTTTCATTTCCAATTGTGTACTCCTTTTTTTTGTACTGGAAAAACTGATTATTTGACCCCTAATAAAAACCTTGAATGCCTCCCACCTTATGCTAGCAGATGTTTGAGAAGCATTACATACAAAATACAAGTCAATTTGTTTATCTAAAAAATCTATAAATGTGGAGTCTGTTAGCCATCCTGGTTGAAGGCGCCATTTTGGAGGATCTCTCGCTAGTTTAGTATCTGTATAAGTGAGTGATATAGCTGCATGGTCCGATATAACTATGCTACTATAATTACAATCATCAATTTTTGAAACAATTTGTGCTGAAACCAAAAAATAGTCTATACGTGAGTAAGTATTATAGGTACTAGAATAACAAGAATATTCTACTGCATTTGGTTTACTATGTCTCCATATGTCCAACAAATTTAATTCTTTAATAAAACTATTTATTGTCTTTCTTGCTCTAATGTGAGTATTATCAATACCTGATAATCTATCTCTTGCCAGATCTAACGTACAATTAAAATCACCAGCAATTATATATCGCCCCGGAAGATTTGAAACAGTCAGAAACAAATTATTATAGAATTTCGGGTCATCTTCATTGGGTCCGTAAACATTTATCAGATTTAAGTTTTCAAATAACAACATACCCTGGACTATGATGTATCTACCTGCAGGATCCTTAATTATATTTTTAATTTGTAAAGGAACAGATTTATGAATTAGTATTGCAACACCTCTAGCATGAGTGGTATTGGAGGCAGACAGTACCCGACCCTGCCATCTTCTGCTTAATTTAGAAATATCCCCACTCAATAGATGAGTTTCTTGCAAGAAAATTATTTTTGATTGCAAGAATTTTAACCTGTTCATCACTTGTTTAATCTTTGTAATATTGTTTAAACCCCTACAGTTCCATGAAGTAAACTTCACCTTCAAGCTACTAGACATTAGTTGTCTAATATAACCCTAAAGATTTATTACTTATTTGATGGAAACACACCCACATACAATATTAAAACAAGGGGGAAAAAAAGGAAGAGGGAAAAAAAGGGAGAAAACAGCACACCCTATACCAACCGCTTATGACCGATACGGGTCTATGCAGTACAAAGAGCCGTCTGTCTATCACTTCTGATTATTTCCTTCTTTTTAGCTCACTCTGCAATTATCAAGTACTACTCCACCAACTTTTTTACTTAGCTGTACAAAACTACGCAACATTTGTAAACTTAACCATTAAAAGATTAATATATTGGAACATTCAGGAACATAGCAAATAATGACATACCTGGGGGATGAGCTGAAGGATCAACAAAAAATAGATAAAAATAAATCAAGCAATATTGTTATTGGCCATGTAAAGTTCTTTGTGGGTCAAACATTCCTTGCGAATGTCAGACGGTCCAATATTTGAATGTGTATTATGGCCCTGTTTTCCTTTTCCATCCTAGGTACATTGTAATTGTTTTTCATCATGAGAGTAAACATATGCGGTCATGAAAAAAAAAATAGATAAATAGCCAAGTGTAACAGAAAACATTACGCAAAAGAATTGTCGCGCTCTCTCACTTGAAAGTTTCATAAGAGGAATTAGCCAATAATGTCACATTTTCCTGGTGGTAGTCTCTTACATCGGATCGGTAGGTTCGTCTTGGACCTTCAAAGAGACTGGACAAATTTGTCTACTTCAGCCGGAGTTTGGAAGGTGTAGGATCTTTCCCCGTGTGTCAGCAGGAGCCGTGCTAGAAAGATAATTCTATGCTCATGAATTCCCTTGTCTCGCAGCCTTTTTCGCACGTCATCATAGTTACGCTGCATCTTGTGTATACCAGCGGAAAAGTCTGGATGAAAGCAGACTTGTTCGTTGTTGTAAAGAACATTCCCTTTAACTCTGGCTGCTATTAGCACTCGCTCCTTGTCTCTGAAGTTCAGGAACTTCATGATCAGTGTCCTCGGGCGTGTCGTTCGTGAGCCGATGTTTGTCAGAATGCCAATTCTGTGAGCCCGCTCAATTACCACATATTCCCGCGATTCCAATCCTAGAGCCTCCGGTATCCACTTCTCCAAAAATGTCACCGTGTTCTGGCCCTCTGCTTTCTCCGGTAGGCCCACCAGCCTTATGTTGTTCCGTCGACTTCTGCATTCCAAATCTTCCACTCTGTCTGAGAGCGTTGTAACAGTATTTTCCAACGTATTCACCCTGGATAACAACCCATTAACCTTATCGTCGGCATCCGAAATGCGTTGCTCCGCTTGTGTTATACGCCCTGTGCATTCCTTTATCTCCTTACTTATCTTCGTAATTGTTGCTTGGACTCCATCGATTTTCTTATAAAGGTCACTTTTCAAAGACATTATAGCTTTCATAATATCTTCGTTATTTCCCCCCGAAATTACTACTTCATCATCATCTTCGTCAGGGCCGCCTCCAGCTAACATGGCGTCGCTAGTTTCTTCACCCTCGGAATATTCATCTTCGTTTTTTGCCTTTTTCTTGTCTTTTTTGACACTTTTGCGTGACATTTTACTACCCTATCTTTTTATATTCCTGTTGCTTGACTTTAAATACAGTTCTGGATGGTATTGTAGGATTAATCGCAAACTAGCAGCAGAGCTAAAAAATTGTATAATAAGTCGTTATTTTGAGATACCAAGTCAAAATAAAATGCCGTTATTATATGACAAATGCTGGTCATATGTCAGAGACAAAACACTATCACAGTAACGCCAACAGCAATCAACAAAACATCTGGAAGTACATCGAGTCTGTGCATGAAGCAGTATAAAAGTGAATAACATTTTGCAAATTACCACAGCATGCTTTATTATGTGCTTTACCGTGCAATGCCATTTTCACACAAACAGGGAGGAGCACGATTCAAATCCAGAGCAGAGAGGCTGTAGTGCCGCCCATTGGGCCACCATGCCACTCTTACAAATCACTGTCGGTCTGTTATACTTCATATGAAACCATTAGACTGAGCATTTACTATAGGATTTATTACACTTTCTCCTGATGTACAATGTTTATAAGTATTTTAGCTATAGAGGCAGAATATTACATATTTGACATTTCCCAACCTTGTCCCACTCAGCTTTGAATAAACGCACAAATTAAGATCCAAGAATACAAATTAAAGTTTTAATAGTGAGGGAGAGTGAAATTTCAGGGGCAGGGGGATTACTGCTTTACAATACAAGTGCATGCAAACAGCAGCAGGAATTGAATGTTCGATATGAGAGAATACATTTGCTGCCTAAAATGAGCCTGGCTGTGTGTGATGTACAGAGATGCTAAGGTAGGGCCCGTCGGAGTCTTGCGAAGATTCGTGGCCTCTTGTGTTGCTCTCTCTGCGCAGAGCTTGTGCAGGCATCATCCACTGGGGGAATGGAGGAATGAGCCCCGTTCTGCCGACTCGTGGCTGACCCTGTGCAACAGGCTTCCATGTTAGACTTCTGGTTTATCCCACTCCGCTTCTCCCATTACTCTTATCTACACACACTATACACTATAAATTTCCAAATAATACACTGATTTAGAAAACTTTAAGCAATATATGCTACTGTGCCTTTTGTAACAGCAGAACCCCAAAAGTGCTGAGAAATCTGCTCACCAAGAAAGGTTGGACTGAAGGTCTGCCTGGGCGAGGCCACCAGCTCAGCCTCCGGGCTTCTATTTTGGAGGGTCTGAGGATTTTTGACAAACATCAATGACTGCTTACAAAGTCACAGAAATCCCTACAAAATACTCATCTTGCTTCATTCTGACCATAATTCATCGTAATTTGTTTTGTGATTTTGCAGAATCGGACCGTACCTCGGTTGTTACCCCGATCCTCCGGTACTTTGGGAGGAATCTGAGGAAGAACGGGGGTCCCTTGCGCCTCCTCCTTCGTGCATGGCCCGGAGGTGGCTGATTTGAGGGAGGGGTGGGCTCCTCGTCTCTGCTGCTGGCCTGATTCTCCTCTTCATTGGAGATGTCTGGCTGTCTAGTACTTTCAGGGCTTGGGGTCACAGGCAGCTTGCACTGGATTTTCTTTTCCTGGTCAGAAACCAGCAAGTCCGAGGGGCCCGGCAGCGACTGTCTGCAGGGCACATTGCTGGGACCGACCAACATCAGTTGGAAGACCTTCCTCTGATTGATCCTTAGGGTGTCATTAATGTCACCAAGGACGGAGCGAATCGTGTGCTCCGTGACACCCTGGGCGTCTCGGGCAGCAAAATGGCCGTCGAGTGACATGGCAGGCAGGACATGAGTCCGTCCAGCCCGAGGAATGTGTCAGCTTGCTGTTTCAAAGGTAAGAATGAGACCCATGAATTCCACAGGCGAAAGATGGTCATCCTACTGAATCCTATGACTTATTATAATGCCATTCGCCACCAGTGTCTTAAAAGTTACACTTTGAGTTGTTGAAAATGATTCCGGAATAGACAGGGCACACAGTATAATGAAACAGAACAGAAGTGACTATTTACCACACGATGGTGAAATGGGGCACACTTGGTAGCCTCCAGGATGCAGCAAGACGAATACTGCTGCAGCTTCCCAGTTACCAGATGCAGACACAGGAGAAATTAACAGCATTTACACTTAATTTCACAAGTTCAACAAATTCAGACAAATGTACAGAAACGACAAATAGTGTAATACCAATGGATGCAAAACCTGGCATGAACCTAATATAACCTAATGCACAGGGGAAAGCCCTTCAGAACAAAAAAGATTGAGATCCCAGGTGAATGGACAAGAAAACTTTTATATCAGAATCAAAGAGCACAGAGGACAAAACACTCACTTCAGGACTCAGTTCAGAAATTTCCTTGGTCTTTCTGACAAAGAGCTTAACTGTATCTTCAGAGATTCTGCTACTGCACTCCAGCATGGCATGAATGACCTAGAAAGACACAATATATCGCAGGTAAATAAAAACCTGAAAAGGAGTATCATAGCCACAATGTCACCAGATTACAGATATATCTCAGATTTTGGTCAGTGTAGTGTTTGTTTTCATTTTATCAAAAGGACAAACCAGCATGTCACAGGTAATCCGTTTGCTGCTACGGAAGGTTGTGCGTCTCGTAGCAGACTGGCATTCTCCCAACAGGCGCTGCATGACAGAAGCAGGTGAAATCAATGCAGGACTTTAAATTTGCATTCAGATAAATGAAGAAACAATTATAATAATAGCACTACTGATTGTAAGGAAAGCAACATTTGTGCATAATTACTCATTCTTGGCATCATAGTACATTGAGACTGATGATATTCCAATAAATGAAATGTATCAGTTTATTTTAATCAATAGGACAGGTGAATATTTGTCGGATCTTACTCTGACTTCAACGAGTGGCCCAGAGAACACGGGACTGATTTCCCGGGTCATCTGCGCCTGTCCAATGTTTTCATCCGAAATCTTTAGACATACTGTAAACCAAAACCAGTTAAAAGTAATATTCTTATTTATCATATTTTTATGTTTTTCCTTTAGCAATGCACAAAAGTGTTATTACCTAATGTGTAATTGTACCTCATCCAAGATGACCTCCAGGCATCTTTCAGCAACAGACTCATCTGCCGATTCCAGATGCTGACGGCCTGGAACTGAAAGTTTTGTGTTAGACTGTACTGCCTTCTGGCTTTACATACCACTCTTAGTTTATCTCAGTGCATTAACTGTTATGTCAGTTGATGTAGTTCTTGCCATTTTGGGAATATTTAATGCAAGTTGACAGATAATGCATATTTTATGGTAGACCGTGAGATTTTAAAAACTATGGAATCAGATTTGTGCCAATATTATCGAGCAAAACTTTTTTGACATCAAGCAAAAACAAGGCTTCAACAAGAAAAAAACTAACTGAAGCAAGAAATGTCATCTCAAAAGTAAAATTTGTAACTTGCAAACACATGATTGGTCTTTTGATAATGTTTTCCTTTGTTTATGCTGCCAGCTTCCTCGCTTGCGCTGCCTGACTTTTTGTTTACAATTCTGACACAAACGTCTCTCGTGGGCGGGTTTTTTCAGGGACGCGTCCCCATTGGCTAATAAGTATAAATAAATGTGTTAAAGTAGATTAATTATTCTGTGATGTCTAAATTGTATAAAAAGTTAGGCTATATGACATTTGAATGGGCTATACCTAGAGGCATGAGCGCATTATGAGAATGAGTAAGACGGTGCGATCCATGTTTTGCCCCAGGGCCTTGTGTGCAGTTGTTCCGCCACTGGTCACAGGGATCCATAGTCTATCCCAGAAGCCATGGATACAAAGCAGACACTGACCCTTGATGGGGTGCCAACCCACCCACCATTCACACACACATTCATGCCGATGGACAATTTGGCAACTCAAGAGCGTTTAATTTAATTAAATTTGGGATATTGTGTGACATAATTTGGGCTGCTATGGTAACTGCAGTGCTGTTTTATGCCAAACTTACTGCCCGTGAGACCTGATGGCTTCCAAGGAATTTTACCAATGTCCTTACTGTTGACCAGCTTTTGCTTACTTATTTTTAATATTAATTTAAATATGGATTATTCTATAATAAAATGGATCAGTCTAGAATAAAGGTTTTACCCAATTTTCATGGGAATTCTCATGAAAAAAAACCCTTTATATCCTGAAGATTCTTAACAAAATCATAACATAAACACAAATAAACTAAATGAGCTATCTAGCAGGTTCAGTTATTTGAGAAACATATAGATGATACATTTCTATGCCTTGATGGGCATTTTAAATAGGATATTCATCAGAAGCCTTAAGTTTTATTATAGTTACCCAGTGACTGCAGGACCACTGACTGGAAGAAACACTGGGGTCTGACACTACTGACACCACTGGCCTGTGGTTAATTAATCACTGAGAAGCACAATCGACCTGAATGCAGGTCAGCTTCTACTGGAAAGAGGATTACTGTCCAGGTAGGAGAAAGGTCAGCAACTTAAACTGGAAGAGAAGTCCTATCTTGGACGAATATTGAAGTGTGACCTGTGGGCCAAACAGTTGATTAGACTGCATGCCACATGACCAGCTCATTTTTGATGTGGCCAATCTGTCTTGGAGTTCATGCCAGTTTTGGCAGCCTTCAGTGTTTCACTATATGTTCTACTGCAGTAAGGCTAAAGTGCTAAGAGATCACAGGGCACATTGTAACGGCCTGGCTTTGGTGTCCTGGTCTAGGGCAGCCATTCTATTTAACTGAGTTAATTTACTTGCGAGAGACTTAGCTCACCTGTGTCTGTGGATTTAAAAGGAGCATTTTAAATGCGCTATTTCCTTCTTTGTCATTTGTGGTGGAATGGGTAATTTTCACAGTATTTAAATTGTTTTCTCAGCTCCTATCACCCTGACAGATTGAGTCAACACGTTGATTCACTGGTGTGTTGTGCCTTGATCTGGCCAGCAGAGGGTGCCTTGAGGTTACGTCAGACTTGAGTGTTCCAGTTCATCTGCATCATACTTTTCACAGTGCATATCCTGGATGAGATGCCAGTTCGCCAGCAGACACACACTCACACACTAAAGGTATGTTTCAGCACTGTGAGAGAAGTGCCATACAATCCCAGGGAGCAGGGGCGTAGCAAGCTTTTCAAAAGTGTGGGGGATGAATGTGGTTTGTTTGTTAACAATAAAAATGATGAATACAATGACAGAAGGGTACAAAAGGTATTAACATACAAGATATATAAAGCTTTCAATTTAAATGAGTGATAGTGATACTAGAGTGATACTAAAAACACACTCAGAACACACTTGCTAGACTTGCTAAAGATTTAGAATCAGAAATGCTTTAATAATCTCAGGGAGAAATTATTTTGTTGCTCCAAATATACAGACAACATTTCATACAAACAACATACTGTATATTCAGAACAAAAATATAAACAACTATGTACATATATAAATGCAACCAACAACAACAACAACTGACCAAATAATATATGACCAACTATATCTCTCATTTAAAAGAACCAAAAGTGCTCTTTCTGCTCTCCTTACAAGAGACAAACTGCTCAGCAACCTTTTTTCTGTTTACCCTGTCCAGCTTGTCTTTATGTACATGGCACACAGCAACACTGTTGAGGCGAGTTTGGGTCATCGTGCTGCGTAGCCATGTTTTCAGCCTCCGGAGGCTGCTGAAACTCCTTTCTGACTCTGCTGATGACACAGGCACAACTAGGAGGAGTCGGGCAACTGTTTCGACTTGGTCAAAGAGACCACGGACCTCTGGGGTCATTCCTTGAAGAACTGCAACAACTTCAGTACTAGACTGGAAGCTGTACTTCATTCTGAACAATGCAAGCTGAACTGAATCTGGGTTGATTTCTTGGTACTGTTGGACAACAACATGTATTTTTCCAGTTAATAGAACTTGTTCCAGGTGCCTTAACATTTGCATTCCTTCCTGCTCAAATCTTTCTCTAAACTGCATGTCAGCAACATCCAGAACTTTGTAGAATTCAGTCCTGTAGTAGTCAGAAGGGGACACATGTACATGTGCAGGAGCATTACCTGTGAAGCGCTGAGGTGGGATACGAACACGAGGAGCGGCAATAGGAGTGAGATGGAGTGTTTCACACATACTTGTTGCTTTCGTGTAAAGAGCCTGAAAACTCTCTGAGTTTCTCTTTTTGCTGAAACTTTCCTTAACACAGGCAACAGCTGAAAGCATCCCATCCATGGTCTGAATTGTGCTCTGGAGGGATATATTCAAAACCTCCAACTCCTCTGTGATCTCCAAAGCACACAGAAGACCAAAGACAACATTTCCCTGCTGAAATGTGTCATAAAGCCCCTGTGCCTTACTAGCCGCATCAGACTGACTCACTGCCATTTCAGCCAAAGCCTTGATTATGCACTCGTACTGGTTTAGCACAGTGCGGATGGCACTAGTGCGAACGGTCCACCTTGTTGGACACAGAGGTCTTATAGTGTGACATGGACCCTCACTCCCCTCAGACCTTGCAATTCCCTTAAATATGTCCTTCAGTTTCCCTGACTGCCCAAACAACACACCCAACTCATTGACCCAATCCAGAGAATTACGGATAAATATTGAGGCAATACAGGACCTCTGTGTAATTAGGTTAACACAGTGTGCAGCACAATGAACATAGGGAGCCAGAGGTTGTATTTTTCTTATAATGGCCTGTGCTCCATTGTATTTGCCAGCCATATTTGCGGCCCCATCGTATGCTTGGCCACGCAACCCAGTGATAGGCAAGTTTAGGTGCTGCAAAACATCCATGACTACTTTTGCTAGATTTTCTCCAGATGTCGAAGAAACTTCATAAAGACCAATAAATTCTTCATGAGGGACTAAATCCTTGTCAACATATCTCAAACACACTGCCTCTTGCTCTTTTCCAGACACATCTCGTGTCCCATCCATCATCACAGAGTACTGCAGGTGTGGAAGTGATCTGATGTTTTCAACTATTTCACGTATGATCATGCTGCTGAACAAAGTTAGGATTTCATTTTGAACAATAGCTGAAGTATATACATCCTTTCTACCACATGTCAACCACTTGGTTAGAGAGGGGTCATCCTCTGATTTGTACTTCAGAACCTGTTCAAAATTTCCTCCACCACATTCATGGCCTCTAAAAGGTAAGCCCTGCCTAGCCAACATCTGCACAGCACCAATGATTTTGAGAAGACATCCCCTTGCTTCCTCTTGCTGTTTCACACTCACACTAGATAGCTGAACCTGTACTGATCGATTTTCATAGATGTGCGTTGTCATGGCTGTCTTATGACTATCAGATCGCTCATGCACAGTAAATCGTTCAAGGGCTTTTTTCCAATTTTTAAACCCAGATGAAATGAATGCTGAATCAGCATTCTTGGCAAGAGATGATGTCCCCGAGTCAAAGGCTTTGGAGCAGTAAAAGCACAATAGCACCCTCAACATCAGGACTCACATGGAGCCATGGAAATTTCTGGTACCACTGAGTTTGAAAACTCAGAGAATATTTGGGCAAGGACTGTTTAGAAATTAATTTTGGATCTGGTTGATTGGGTTTACTGAACTGATGGCGAGTAACATCCACGTCTGTGTTCTCTGCTCCTCTCTCTACCATTTCATCTGCATCCTTATCCTCTCTGACTTCCCCCTCACTCTGTTTTTCTTGTCTGTCTGCTTCTCGCCTGTCTGCTTCTTGCCTGCCTTTTACTCCCTCTTCATCTCTGTCTTCCTCACTCCTGGCCACATCCTCACATACACCATAATCAAAACATTTAAAATGAATTTGTGAATTTGATATAAACACACCATACACACGTGTGCACCTGAGATGGAAATAAGCACCACCCATGACACAAACACACACACAGCCCCTCTTCCTTCATAAACCTCTTTTACAAACTGTAACATTCATTTAATTGCTCACCTGTGAACCTTCCTGTGCTGCCTCTGAAACCAATGCCTCCAGCAACGTCCTCTCCTAAACAAGGTTGCAGTGGTAATAGGTTCAAACAGTTACAGCTGTGGCACTAGAAAACCTCAGTGAATATTGAAAAGCAATACAATGAAATAAAACAGCATCTAATGGTAATAGGCTACTGTTGTTTAATGTCAACATTTTTCAACTTTCATCTCTCAACTTCACTTACAGGATTTCTCTTGAAAAAGGTGTCAGTCTTCTCCTGCCTCTTTCTTTTCTGCATCTTAATGATACTGCGTGACAAAAGGACTGTGGTAAGCTTGATAGTGGCATGGGTCTGACAGGACTTTGATTCAACCATTATCTAAAGCCAGTCTTCAGCTGTTTTAATTGATTTAATATTGAAACTGTTTGTGATCAATATTCATTCAAACATCAATAGTTTTACTAATGAGGTTTCTGCTGAAATACATCTGAACATACTGTACCTTATCTGAAACTAAGAAAAGTAACATTCCTACTATACTGTACTACATGAAAGACACACTGCATACTTCAAGTATTTCTCACATCCCTATCCAACGAATTAAATAATTTAATTTATTATCTGTAAAAACAAAAAACATCGAAAAGGCATGTGATGTTTTAAAATATACGGCTTGTTCACCTCAAGAGCTTCGTAAAAAGACATGAAAACAACAGCGAAACCGTGTACAAATCAGGGCGCGACAGTGGAAACCTAGGGAAACTGAACTGCCCGGAACACCGGATTCGCCATTGACGACACCGGCTGGCTGTAAAGTGCGCGTCAACCGGGCTAGGCTCGAGGAGCATCTCAGCCCCAATAACAGCAGTTTTTTTTATTCACAGAACCGGCCAGTATAAGAGTAAGTTTCAAATTTAACTCACTCTCTCTTCGCACCCTCAAAGACAATGATGGCGTGAATGCGCGATGGCGCTGGCGGGTAAGGTTTAAAGTATGGAACATTCCGAACAGGGGGCCGCGCGCTCCTTCTTTGGTTCAGTCTCTGTCCAGAGATGACCTTTAGATGTTTTTCTATTACACATTACACACGTAACATAAGACTATTTTCATGTATTTAAAAAAACTGTGATTTATCTACAACTATGTGTATAATACGCCCCCCGCACCAAAAAATGGTGTGACCCAGTTCGCTATATAAAAACAGGGATGCACAGCGCAAGCCTTTAATTTCCGTTGGTAATTTAATGTCGGTGTTTTCCCTTTAAGAGCGACTTTTAAAAGTTCTCCACATCATTTTAATTGCTTAATTATCCAAATATGTTGCATGCATTGCAGTGGAAAAACTGCTTTGTTTAAAGAGAAAAAGAAGATGCTTTATTTATATAGCACCTTTCATACATGAAATTCAACTCAAAGTACTTTACAATAAAGTGAAATGTGATTTTTAAAAGCTTTTTAAAACAAGGAAGTGATTCTGCTTCTCTGCTATGGGTATAACGTATTCCAAAGTTTCAATGTTGAAAACAGGACCCTTAGTCAACATTGATTCAATGGCTCATTTTCAACATAGAAATTGTTGTTGTTGTAAAAATGTTGATTTAAAGTTGAAGTTGTAACTTCAACCACAAAACAAACTTTCTGACCATAATTCAATGTTGAATCAATAACGATTGCTATCTGGGAAAGTACCTGGAAAACGGAGATGTAAATAATCATAACAACCATAAGTTTCCGCCTCCTCTGCACGAGCTGACCGATAAATCTAACACACCAAGAGAGGCAAGACTTAAGGCAGAACAGCCAATCATCAGCCGGTGTCATGTTTGAGAGGGAGGGGAGAGGAGAGCTGAAGCGAGCGTAGACACAGAACGGCCAGAGAAACGGAGGAGCGAATGCGAAGGCGTTTGTTCAAAACTGCGGGAAAACTGTAGAAAAAGTGTGGGTGTTGAACCCTCTCACCGGGAAAAGTGTGGGTGTTAAAACACCCACATCCCCCACGGGTGCGACGCCCCTGCCAGGGAGCACCTGGAAACCTCACAGAAACAGGGAGGAGCACGATTCAAATCCAGAGCGGAGAAGCTGTAGTGCCGCCCATTGGGCCACCATGCCACTCTTACAAATCACTGTCGGTCTGTTATACTTTATATGAAACCATTAGACTAAACATTTACTGTAAGATTTTTTACACTTTCTCCTGATGTACAATGTTTATAGGTATTTTAACTACAGAGGGAGAATATTACATATTTGACATTTCCCAACCTTGTCCCACTCAGCTTTGAATAAACACTCAAATCAAGATCTAAGAATACAAATGAAAGTTTTAATAGTGAGGGAGGGTGAAATTTCAGGGGCAGGGGGATTACTGCTTTACAATACAATACAAGTGGATTAATAAAATAGCAATACAATATAAAATAATTATAATATAAAATATATTTTATATTAAGAATTAAGAAAAAGTATATATTATAAAGTGGATATCTTTAGATGCCCAATAACAGCAAATTGAATGATTTAAATGCAAACAGCAGCAGGGATTGAATGTAAGGTATGACTACTAATACATTTCTACATCACACACAGCCAGGCTCATTTTAAACAGCAGAGATGCTTAGATAGGGCCCGTCGGAGTCTTGCGAAGATTCGTGGCCTCTTGTGTTGCTCTCTGCGCAGAGCTTGTGCAGGCATCATCCACTGGGGGAACGGAGGAAGGAGCCCCGTACTACCGACTCGTGGCTGACCCTGTGCAACAGGCTTCCATGTTAGACTTCTGGTTTATCCCACTCAGCTTCTCCCATTACTCTAATCTACACACACTATACACTATAAATTTCCAAATAATACACTGATTTAGAAAACTTTAAGCAATATATGCTACTGTGCCTTTTGTAACAGCAGAACCCCAAAAGTGCTGAGAAATCTGCTCACCAAGAAAGGTTGGACTGAAGGTCTGCCTGGGCGAGGCCACCAGCTCAGCCTCCGGGCTTCCATTTTGGAGGGTCTGAGGATTTTTGACAAACATCAATGACTGCTTACAAAGTCAAAGAAATCCCTACAAAATACTCATCTTGCTTCATTCTGACCATAATTCATCGTAATTTGTTTTGTGATTTTGCAGAATCGGACCGTACCTTGGTTGTTACCCCGATCCTCCGGTACTTTGGGAGGAATCTGAGGAAGAACGGGGGTCCCTTGCGCCTCCTCCTTCGTGCATGGCCCGGAGGTGGCTGATTTGAGGGAGTGGTGGGCTCCTCGTCTCTGCTGCTGGCCTGATTCTCCTCTTCATTGGAGATGCCTGGCTGTCTATTTCTTTCGGGGCTTGGGGTCACAGGCAGCTTGCACTGGAGGATTTTCTTATCTTCCTGGTCAGAAACCAGCAAGTCCGAGGGGCCCGGCAGCGACTGTCTGCAGGGCACATTGCTGGGACCGACCAACATCAGATGGAAGACCTTCCTCTGATTGATCCTTAGGGTGTCATTAATGTCACCAAGGATGGAGCGAATCGTGTGCTCCGTGACACCCTGGGCATCTCGGGCAGCAAAATGGCCGTCGAGTGACATGGCAGGCAGGGACAACACTGTCTGTGGAAACAAAGGAGTATAAGTATTTATCAATTTGGCACTGAATTGTGGGAAGATTATGATATAGTAATTGTCTAACATAATAAAAGTCATTGGGTACAAGACACTAGCACTAAATGCAACACCCACTGCTGATACTCTACCCTATTCATGTCACAACTGTAGCCTCTTGCACATTCTTAAGGGCTTAGCTGACCAGGCCACTCAGAATGTCAGTAATAATGGATGTGCTAGACAAACACAAGCAACATTTTACCTGGCGGTCGTCCACATGATCCCCTGTTGGCTGGACGTCTGTCTGGGCTTCATCCCACTCAGCCGACATGAGTCCGTCCAGCCCGAGGAATGTGTCAGCTTGCTGTTTCAAAGGTAAGAATGAGACCCATGAATTCCATAGGCAAAAGATGGTCATCCTACTGAATCCTATGACTTATTATAATGCCATTCGCCACCAGTGTCTTAAAAGTTACACTTTGAGTTGTTGAAAATGATTCCGGAATAGACAGGGCACACAGTATAATGAAACAGGACAGAAGTGACTATTTACCACACGATGGTGAAATGGGGCACACTTGGTAGCCTCCAGGATGCAGCAAGACGAATACTGCTGCAGCTTCCCAGTTACCAGTTGCAGACACAGGAGAAATTAACAGCATTTACACTTAATTTCACAAGTTCAACAAATTCAGACAAATGTATAGAAACGACAAATAGTGTAATACCAATGGATGCAAAACCTGGCATGAACCTAATATAACCTAATGCACAGGGGAAAGCCCTTCAGAACAAAAAAGATTGAGCTCCCAGGTGAATGGACAAGAAAACTTTTATTTCAGAATCAAAGAGCACAGAGGAGAAAACACTCACTTCAGGACTCAGTTCAGAAATTTCCTTGGACAAAGAGCTGAACTGTATCTTCAGAGATTCTGCTACTGCACTCCAGCATGGCATGAATGACCTAGAAAGACAATATATCGCAGGTAAATAAAAACCTGAAAAGGAGTATCATAGCCACAATGTCACCAGATTACAGATATATCTCAGATTTTGGTCAGTGTAGTGTTTGTTTTCATTTTATCAAAATGATAAGCCAGCATGTCACAGGCAATCCGTTTGCTGCTACGGAAGGTTGTGCGTCTGCATGACAGAAGCAAGTGAAATCAATGCAGGACTTTAAATTTGCATTCAGATAAATGAAGAAACAATTATTATAATAATAGTACTACTGATTGTAAGGAAAGCAACATTTGTGCATAATTACTCATTCTTGGCATCATAGTACATTGAGACTGATGATATTCCAATAAATGAAATGTATCAGTCAATACTGCGTGACAAAAGGACAGTGGTAAGCTTGATAGTGGCATGGGTCTGACAGGACTTTGATTCAACCATTATCTAAAGCCAGTCTTCAGCTAATTGATTTAATATTGAAACTGTTTGTGATCAATATTCATTCAAGCATCAATAGTTTTACTAATGAGGTTTCTGCTGAAATACATCTGAACATACTGTACCTTATCTGAAACTAAGAAAAGTAACATTCCTACTATACTCATAATACTGTACTACATGAAAGACACTGCAGACTTCAAGTATTTCTCACATCCCTATCCAGCGAATTAAATAATTTAATTTATTATCTGTAAAAACAAAAAACATCGAAAAGGCATGTGATGTTTTAAAATATACGGCTTGTTTACCTCAAGAGCTTCGTAAAAAGACATGAAAACAACAGCGAAACCGTGTACAAATCAGCGCGCGACAGGGGAAACCTAGGGAAACTGAACTGCCCGGAACACCGGATTCGCCATTGACGACACCGGCTGGCTGTAAAGTGCGCGTCAACCGGGCTAGGCTCGAGCAGCATCTCAGCCCCAATAACAGCAGTTTTTTTTATTCACAGAACCGGCCAGTATAAGAGTAAGTTTCAAATTTAACTCACTCTCTCTTCGCAGCCTCAAAGACAATGATGGCGTGAATGCGCGATGGCGCTGGCGGGTAAGGTTTAAAGTATGGAACATTCCGAACAGGGGGCCGCGCGCTCCTTCTTCGGTTCAGTCTCTGTCCAGAGATGACCTTTAGATGTTTTTCTATTACACATTACACACGTAACATAAGACTATTTTCATGTATTTAAAAAAACTGTGATTTATCTACAACTATATGTATAATACGCCCCCCGCACCAAAAAATGGTGTGACCCAGTTCGCTATATGTAAAAACAGGGATGCACAGCGCAAGCCTTTAATTTCCGTTGGTAATTTAATGTCGGTGTTTTCCCTTTAAGAGCGACTTTTAAAAGTTCTCCACATCATTTTAATTGCTTAATTATCCAAATATGTTGCATGCATTGCAGTGGAAAAACTGCTTTGTTTAAAGAGAAAAAGAAGATGCTTTATTTATATAGCACCTTTCATACATGAAATTCAACTCAAAGTACTTTACAATAAAGTGAAATGTGATTTTTAAAAGCTTTTTAAAACAAGGAAGTGATTCTGCTTCTCTGCTATGGGTATAACGTATTCCAAAGTTTCAATGTTGAAAACAGGACCCTTAGTCAACATTGATTCAATGGCTCATTTTCAACATAGAAATTGTTGTTGTTGTAAAAATGTTGATTTAAAGTTGAAGTTGTAACTTCAACCACAAAACAAACTTTCTGACCATAATTCAATGTTGAATCAATAACGATTGCTATCTGGGAAAGTACCTGGAAAACGGAGATGTAAATAATCATAACAACCATAAGTTCCCGCCTCCTCTGCACGATCTGACCGATAAATCTAACACACCAAGAGAGGCAAGACTTAAGGCAGAACAGCCAATCAGCCGGTGTCATGTTTGGGAGGGAGGGGAGAGGAGAGCTGAAGCGAGCGTAGACACAGAACGGCCAGAGAAACGGAGGAGCGAATGCGAAGGCGTTTGTTCAAAACTGCGGGAAAACTGTAGAAAAAGTGTGGGTGTTGAACCCTCTCACCGGGAAAAGTGTGGGTGTTAAAACACCCACATCCTCCACGGGTGCGACGCCCCTGCCAGGGAGCACCTGGAAACCTCACAGAAACAGGGAGGAGCACGATTCAAATCCAGAGCGGAGAAGCTGTAGTGCCGCCCATTGGGCCACCATGCCACTGTTACAAATCACTGTCGGTCTGTTATACTTTATATGAAACCATTAGACTGAACATTTACTGTAAGATTTTTTTACACTTTCTCCTGATGTACAATGTTTATAGGTATTTTAACTACAGAGGGAGAATATTACATATTTGACATTTCCCAACCTTGTCCCACTCAGCTTTGAATAAACACTCAAATCAAGATCTAAGAATACAAATGAAAGTTTTAATAGTGAGGGAGGGTGAAATTTCAGGGGCAGGGGGATTACTGCTTTACAATACAATACAAGTGGATTCATAAAATAGCAATACAATATAAAATAATTACAATATAAAATATATACATATATGCACAATTAAGAAAAACTATATATTATAAAGTGGATATCTTTAGATGCCCAATAACAGCAAATTGAATGATTTAAATGCAAACAGCAGCAGGAATTGAATGTAAGGTATGACTACTAATACATTTCTACATCACACACAGCCAGGCTCATTTTAAACAGCAGAGATGCTTAGATAGGGCCCGTCGGAGTCTTGCGAAGATCCGTGGCCTCTTGTGTTGCTCTCTCTGCGCAGAGCTTGTGCAGGCATCATCCACGGGGGGGAACGGAGGAAGGAGCCCCGTTCTGCTGACTCGTGGCTGACCCTGTGCAACAGGCTTCCATGTTAGACTTCTGGTTTATCCCCTCAGCCCCCTCAGCTTCTCCCATTACTCTAATCTACACACACTATACACTATAAATTTCCAAATAATACACTGATTTAGAAAACTTTAAGCAATATATGCTACTGTGCCTTTTGTAACAGCAGAACCCCAAAAGTGCTGAGAAATCTGCTCACCAAGAAAGGTTGGACTGAAGGTCTGCCTGGGCGAGGCCACCAGCTCAGCCTCCGGGCTTCCATTTTGGAGGGTCTGAGGATTTTTGACAAACATCAATGACTGCTTACAAAGTCAAAGAAATCCCTACAAAATACTCATCTTGCTTCATTCTGACCATAATTCATCGTAATTTGTTTTGTGATTTTGCAGAATCGGACCGTACCTTGGTTGTTACCCCGATCCTCCGGTACTTTGGGAGGAATCTGAGGAAGAACGGGGGTCCCTTGCGCCTCCTCCTTCGTGCATGGCCCGGAGGTGGCTGATTTGAGGGAGTGGTGGGCTCCTCGTCTCTGCTGCTGGCCTGATTCTCCTCTTCATTGGAGTTGTCTGGTTGTCTAGTACTTTCAGGGCTTGGGGTCACAGGCAGCTTGCACTGGAGGATTTTCTTATCTTCCTGGTCAGAAACCAGCAAGTCCGAGGGGCCCGGCAGCGACTGTCTGCAGGGCACATTGCTGGGACCGACCAACATCAGATGGAAGACCTTCCTCTGATTGATCCTTAGGGTGTCATTAATGTCACCAAGGACGGAGCGAATCGTGTGCTCCGTGACACCCTGGGCATCTCGGGCAGCAAAATGGCCGTCGAGTGACATGGCAGGCAGGGACAACACTGTCTGTGGAAACAAAGGAGTATAAGTATTTATCAATTTGGCACTGAATTGTGGGAAGATTATGATATAGTAATTGTCTAACATAATAAAAGTCATTGGGTACAAGACACTAGCACTAAATGCAACACCCACTGCTGATACTCTACCCTATTCATGTCACAACTGTAGCCTCTTGCACATTCTTAAGGGCTTAGCTGACCAGGCCACTCAGAATGTCAGTAATAATGGATGTGCTAGACAAACACAAGCAACATTTTACCTGGCGGTCGTCCACATGATCCCCTGTTGGCTGGACGTCTGTCTGGGCTTCATCCCACTCAGCCGACATAAGTCCGTCCAGCCCGAGGAATGTGTCAGCTTGCTGTTTCAAAGGTAAGAATGAGACCCATGAATTCCATAGGCAAAAGATGGTCATCCTACTGAATCCTATGACTTATTATAATGCCATTCGCCACCAGTGTCTTAAAAGTTACACTTTGAGTTGTTGAAAATGATTCCGGAATAGACAGGGCACACAGTATAATGAAACAGGACAGAAGTGACTATTTACCACACGATGGTGAAATGGGGCACACTTGGTAGCCTCCAGGATGCAGTAAGACGAATACTGCTGCAGCTTCCCAGTTACCAGATACAGACACAGGAGAAATGAACAGCATTTACACTTAATTTCACAAGTTCAACAAATTCAGACAAATGTACAGAAACGACAAATAGTGTAATACCAATGGATGCAAAACCTGGCATGAACCTAATATAACCTAATGCACAGGGGAAAGCCCTTCAGAACAAAAAAGATTGAGATCCCAGGTGAATGGACAAGAAAACTTTTATTTCAGAATCAAAGAGCACAGAGGACAAAACACTCACTTCAGGACTCAGTTCAGAAATTTCCTTGGACAAAGAGCTGAACTGTATCTTCAGAGATTCTGCTACTGCACTCCAGCATGGCACGAATGACCTAGAAAGACACAATATATCGCAGGTGAATAAAAACCTGAAAAGGAGTATCATAGCCACAATGTCACCAGATTACAGATATATCTCAGATTTTGGTCAGTGTAGTGTTTGTTTTCATTTTATCAAAAGGACAAACCAGCATGTCACAGGCAATCCGTTTGCTGCTACGGAAGGTTGTGCGTCTCGTAGCAGACTGGCATTCTCCAGACAGGCGCTGCATGACAGAAGCAGGTGAAATCAATGCAGGACTTTAAATTTGCATTCAGATAAATGAAGAAACAATTATAATAATAGCAATACTGTTTGTAAGGAAAGCAACATTTGTGCATAATTACTCATTCTTGGCATCATAGTACATTGAGACTGATGATATTCCAATAAATGAAATGTACAGTATCAGTTTATTTTAATCAATAGGACAGGTGAATATTTGTCGGATCTTACTCTGACTTCAACGAATGGCCCAGAGAACACGGGACTGATTTCCCGGGTCATCTGCGCCTGTCCAATGTTTTCATCCGAAATCTTTAGACATACGCCAAAACCAGTTAAAAGTAATATTCTTATTTATCATATTTTTATGTTTTTCCTTTAGCAATGCACAAAAGTGTTATTATCTAATGTGTAATTGTACCTCATCCAAGATGACCTCCAGGCATCTTTCAGCAACAGACTCATCTGCCGATTCCAGATGCTGACGGCCTGGAACTGAAAGTTTTGTGTTAGACTGTACTGCCTTCTGGCTTTACATACCACTCTTAGTTTATCTCAGTGCATTAACTGTTATGTCAGTTGATGTAGTTCTTGCCATTTTGGGAATATTTAATGCAAGTTGACAGATAATGCATATTTTATGGTAGACCGTGAGATTTTACAAACTATGGAATAAGATTTGTGCCAATATTATCAAGCAAAACTTTTTTGACATCAAGCAAAAACAAGGCTTCGACAAGAAAACTAACTGAAGCAAGAAATGTCATCTCAAAAGTAAAATTTGTAACTTGCAAACACATGATTGGTCTTTTGATAATGTTTTCCTTTGTTTACGCTGCCAGCTTCCTCGCTTGCGCTGCCTGACTTTTTGTTTACAATTCTGACACAAACGCCTCTCATGGGCGGGTTTTTTCAGGGACGCGTCCCCATTGGCTAATAAGTTTTTGACTGACAGGTCAGTGCCACGGACATTATTAATTAACAGCGGGACTGGACATTCACTACCGACTATCTAATTTTTACTGGATCCGACAACTAGATTAACAAAATGTAACTGTATATGTCGTTCGTGCTACACTATACATTTTATTGTGCTAAATTAGAAGTGAAGTTAAGCTTTGCTATGTAATTTAGCTTTTACCTAATTATAATTAGCATTAGTTAACTTGCTAACGTTAAATAGGTATAAGGACTGCTAGTATAACTAAGTAGACTTAGTTATACTGTGTGTGTGTGTGTGTGTGTGTGTAGGGCTGGGCGATATGGCAAAATATTTTATTATGATAATTTTTCCATATCAAATGGTATCAATAATTATCCCTATATAATCCAAGTTATTTCTTTACTTCAGTGCTCCATTTTTTATTAAAATTTTGATAGATTGAGATAATAGATTGAGAACCTCAAAAACGGCGACAAATTGAATGTACTGCAATTATAATAATTTCATAATAATAGTTTTAATTGCATGAAAATAAACTAACTCTCTCGCTGTTCATCTCTGTATAGATACACTTGAATTCATGTAAAAGCACTGTACTCTCCTTAACAGGAAATAAAAGTCGAAAATAAGGTTAACGTTAGCAAGTTAGCTAACGTTAATTAGGTAAAAGGTAAATTGCATAGCAAAGCTTATTAACTTCACTTATAATTTAGCACAATAAAATGTATAGTGTAGCACTAACATCATAAAGAGTTACATTTTGTTAATGTATTTGTCGGATCCAATATCAGCGAATCTAGTAGAGGTGTAACTGTACAACACAAATATTACTGTAAGTGAAATTGGCATGTTAACTAACATATTTAATCACAACACATTTATGATTACTCTTGACATTGTTTAGTTAGGATTGTGTTGATTTCTCAAGTATATATGTAGCATATGCGTAATTGATTAAAAATAATAATTAATCTGCTCTCACCTACAGATAGTCAGTCGGAGGTTAGTGAAAAGAGAATTTCACCACCGGGATCAATAAAGTATCAATTATTATTATTACTTTAATAATAAGTAATAGATCTGTCAGATGCTAAAATTATATTTGTGAAACAATTGTACCGTTGTACAGTGTGTGGCCAACTAAGCCACACACTGCCCCCTGAATTGAATCAACGTTCAAGTGGAAATTAAACTGAGATTGCCAAGGATTTAACCAGGATTAACTGTAAACTAAATTTAAACTAGGTTTAAATTTTAGTGCAACAGGATTAGTAAATAAGTCTAGATTTCATCCAATTTAAAAGTTAAAACATGTTGGTGCAACCCAGCCTTTGATTTCCAACCATCCATCCATCCAACCATTTTGTACACCCACTTGCAGACATCCCACCTTAGTCATATTGATTTCGGGAAGGCGGATTAGGAGGTGGTGGTGGATGGGTGTGCTAGCTATGGTTGGGCGGTAATATGGTCATACTGTATACTGCTTTATGTTCATTCAATAAGAGCCCCGCTTACCGTCGCTGAATAACGCAAAGGCATATTTCCAGGACACTGTGCATCATTTGCAGGTGTCAGGGAGCTCCTGGACATCCATGAGATGTGGGATATCTGAGATATTGAGCCGGAGCTTATTATTTTACTCATGCAAAAAATAATGTAAAAATATTGCCCGTTTAATTAATGTCAACACTAAGTAGCACTAAGCACCCAAGAGTGTACAGCAGATTTTTTTGATACCCCCAAAAAAATGACAATTAGCTGTAATGAAAATAGACGCTATTTAAAACCACTTTAGCTCATTAGTTAGCAATGAGGCCTCCCAGGCTGTGGGGTCCGTTCCTGACTAAGGCTCTGAGTGTGTGCAGTTTGCGTGTTCTCTTTGTGTTCACATGAGTTTCCTCTGGGTTCTTCTTCCTACAAAACAAAACATGCAGTTAGCTGAACTTGTGTCTAAATTGCTCTTAGTGAGCATCTGCGCACTGCTATGGAGTGACAGCGTTGGCACCCCATCTTGGGTTGTTCCCTAGCTTGCGCCCATAGCCTCTGCGATTGGCTCCGGACGCCTCGTGAACCTTAATGAGATAGACGGTTGCAGAAAATGGATGGATGGATGTTCTGATCATGGGCAACCTGTTCCATGGAGGGCCGTTGTGGGTGCAGGTTTTTGGGATGGCCTCTCAGTCAGCCAATAACAATGGGTCCCCAGGAGTGTAATGTGTAATTATTGGCTGATAGACAGGTCATCCCAAAAACGCGGACCCACCCCATGCCCTCCATGGAACCACACCCCTTCCTTACGATCTCCATTGTGGAAACCATAGTTATTACTGGTATGCTTGGGCTGATTGCCCCCTAGTGGTTGGTGGAATAAATTAATGCCTTGGACTGCTGACTGCAGCATGTGTTCTATGCTACTGTCACTACGCTCTGTAGCACTTTTCAGTCCCGCGCTGGGCAGTTGCCATGATGTTGTGCTGTTTGTGAGGATGGACTCCATAGCACACCTATTTGTGAGGACTGTAGGTAACATCCAGGCCGTCCTCAGACAACTAAGGGAGTAGAGGTGCTGATGGGCCTTCTTCATACCAGCTGCAGCGTGCTCTGCTAAGTCTCTTATTGTGCTGAAACCACTCTGGCAGACACCTCACCTCCTCCCTGTATCCCCATTGTTAAATCTTATGGGCCATTTCATATGTAATTACCATAGAATACGGGATTTTACCAGTGATCGGTGACACAGTGGTTCGTAGCTGAAGGATTGGGGGTATTATCTCCACACACCAAGAGATGTAACCCTACATCTGATTGGCCTTTTTAATTGCTTCCCCACACTGGCTAGAGTGGGACATGGAAGCTTCAACATATACACCAAGATCTGTCTCAAAATCAGCTTCCATTATTTCAGTGGAACCCATTAAATATCTGTACTTAATATTTCTGCTCCCTGCATGAATTACCTTACATTTGTCTACTGTACATCAAATTTCATTAGCCAGCTATCAGCCCAGTCACTAATTAAATCAAGATCCCTCTGTAGCCTCTTTGCTGCTAGTTCAGTATCTGCTATACTAGCAATTCTTGACCCATGGGTTGTGGGTCGTGGCAAGTTCTGCAAGGGTCGCGACACAGAGTTGAAAATGTGAGCATTTTAAATCCAGCAAGTTCCTATACTGATCCACGATCAGATTTCCCAGCCCTCATCCTAGAATTAGCCTATATAAACAGGTCTTGGGTCTGCAACTGTTTAGCGCAAAACTAGTGAATACTCAACCAATCCAGGACGGCACATCCAGTCATATTAGTGCGATATGGCGCTTGACCATAGTGTTAATTTAAACCTATACTCGAGATAGGGTCGCGACTGAGCTGGCATGGTAAAAATTGGGCCGTGTTGCAAAATGGTTGAGAACCACTGTGCTACACCACCCACCTTGGTGTAATCTGGAAATTTAACCAGTTTATTGTATATATTGAAGTCAATGTTGTTAATGTAAATTAGGAATATTATTGGTTCTGAAACTGAACCCTGTAATGTCATGCCATGCAAGCAGTGCCTGACCCAGGTCAGGAAGCCTCGAGATTTGATCAGTGAGATGGGATCTTTTAATTAGCGTATTTGTATGTTAGATACAGGTATTAGACACACAAAACACCAACTTGAATGTAACTTCATCATACTGTTTCTTTAATGGGAAACTGGGTACGTCTTCCAGCACAAGGAAAAAAACCATTTAAGACAGAGAATACATTCGGCAAACCAAATGTGACTTTCATCACGAGACATGCGATGTATTTAAGTGCCGTGTTACACATAACATTTTAATTAGTTAAATAAGGGGAAGATATTCAAGTTATGATAGGGTAATTACCTTAATCACAAAAATATGTGAATTCCTCTCATGCTGAATTAAACAACCCTTTCTGCCCTCGCTGGTGTGAATTGGTCAAAATTTCCACATCTTTTTCACCATTGCCAGCCATTTTCTCCAAAATCACAGGCAATTCCAGCTCCTCCTTTTATTTCTTTCACCACAGACAGTCGGACACGTGGCCTTCCACCCATCTCAATCTAATTCGTTCTGCAATATGGGTGCTTGTGGTCAATAAGGAACCAAGCAAATGATCCATCTTCTTCTGAAGTATCAACACTTAAATGAGAAAGGCAGTCTGGGAGAACAGGTGACTGCAGTGACTGTCCCTCCATGCCTTCAATACGTGCAGGGAGTAAGACCCGAGTACAATGTGCAAAGCTTGTATTTCTTGCTTTTAACAAAAACAAGTAACCTTGCTTTAATGTGAAGGTAATCACAAAAATTGTTTAAAGCAAGACATTTCCATGCTGAAGAAAAAAAAATACCTTGAGAGATTGTATTTTATGTATTTCAAATATTTAAAATACTTAGTAAAATGTTATTTAAAGAACTTTTATTACCAGGCATACAGACTTGTAAATACAGCCTATCAGCCCCATTTTCCTTAACAAAATACATCTTTCAATGGTCTATAAATTTTGTATATATTAAAGTTTCTTAACTTTGAAAAGAAACTTTATACATCTGTCCCACATATGACATTCCCTGGTAAAATGGTCGCTACGCACAAATTGTGACGTAATACGCATGTAGCATAAACAACCGATTAACCAGTCATTACATACCTGCCCTTACGTTATGATCACGCGTACAGTGAGGGTAGTTTCCATAGAAACAACGTAAACATTCTTTACCGTTTAAAGCACAACAAATTTGGAGTGAAAATGGCACAGAGCTGAGCAGCATGTAGCTCCCCAAAATTTCTTTTTATCCTTAAAATTATATTGTGCTAGTTTGATAGTATAGTATAAAAGACTAAACATAGTACATGTGTACAATGCAGTAAAATAATTGCATATTTTTAATGTCATTAAAACTGTCATGGTCTTTATTGTTATTAGGATCGATCATATACACTCACCTAAAGGATTATTAGGAACACCTATTCAATTTCTCATTAATGCAATTATCTAATCAACCAATCACATGGCAGTTGCTTCAATGCATTTAGGGGTGTGGTCCTGGTCAAGACAATCTGCTGAACTCCAAACTGAATGTCAGAATGGGAAAGAAAGGTGATTTAAGCAATTTTGAGCGTGGCATGGTTGTTGGTGCCAGACGGGCCGGTCTGAGTATTTCACAATCTGCTCAGTTACTGGGATTTTCACGCACAACCATTTCTAGGGTTTACAAAGAATGGTGTGCAAAGGGAAAAACATCCAGTATGCGGCAGTCCTGTGGGCGAAAATGCCTTGTTGATGCTAGAGGTCAGAGGAGAATGGGTCGACTGATTCAAGCTGATAGAAGAGCAACTTTGACTGAAATAACCACTCGTTACAACCGAGGTATGCAGCAAAGCATTTGTGAAGCCACAACACGCACAACCTTGAGGCGGATTGGCTACAACAGCAGAAGACCCCACCGGGTACCACTCATCTCCACTACAAATAGGAAAAAGAGGCTACAATTTGCACGAGCTCACCAAAATTGGACAGTTGAAGACTGGAAAAATGTTGCCTGGTCTGATGAGTCTCGATTTCTGTTGAGACATTCAAATGGTAGAGTCAGAATTTGGCGTAAACAGAATGAGAACATGGATCCATCATGCCTTGTTACCACTGTGCAGGCTGGTGGTGGTGGTGTAATGGTGTGGGGGATGTTTTCTTGGCACACTTTAGGCCCCTTAGTGCCAATTGGGCATCGTTTAAATGCCACGGCCTACCTGAGCATTGTTTCTGACCATGTCCATCCCTTTATGACCACCATGTACCCATCCTCTGATGGCTACTTCCAGCAGGATAATGCACCATGTCACAAAGCTCGAATCATTTCAAATTGGTTTCTTGAACATGACAATGAGTTCACTGTACTAAAATGGCCCCCACAGTCACCAGATCTCAACCCAATAGAGCATCTTTGGGATGTGGTGGAACGGGAGCTTCGTGCCCTGGATGTGCATCCCACAAATCTCCATCAGCTGCAAGATGCTATCCTATCAATATGGGCCAACATTTCTAAAGAATGCTTTCAGCACCTTGTTGAATCAATGCCACATAGAATTAAGGCAGTTCTGAAGGCGAAAGGGGGTCAAACACCGTATTAGTATGGTGTTCCTAATAATCCTTTAGGTGAGTGTATTTAAATTATAACAGACACCTATTTGGTTAGTAAATTCTTCTCAGACAGGCCAGTCTGAGACTGGTTTTCGTTGTACAAAAATTTCACTGACCGGTAAAATGGCAGTGTAATTCCCCGGGGTTCCCACAATAAAATGTACTGAGCTGTGGGAGATTGGCAATGTGAACGGAAACCCGGGACTAATCAATGCGGACAGTTTTCTTTTCAATATGGCACGATCCCATAATAACTGGGACAGATGGCACCTCTACCCCCCGCCACCCGGTGGTATACTGAGCGTGGATGGTACCGGTACACTGACCGGAGGCTGGGAACCCCTGCTGTACTGGATGGTAAATTGTTAAAACAATTTGGGGCATTGTTTTCGGAATAAGCTAGGTGCTTCTTGTTTTCCATTACATTTTTTTTTAAATAAAATGTTACACGGAATAACAATTTTCAAATATTCTTAGTTTCATCAGTGTTAACATATTTCTTGGTATTATTCATCTGGGTATTCGCTGTTGTGGATTGCCGTTGTGGATTTGTCATTTATTGTTTATTGTGCATATGGTGTATTTTTAATTTTTCCTCCAATCTTGCCCACAGATTTTTTTTTTTGTGTAAATCACCCTAGAATTATTTATTATAGCAATTTATTATTTGCCATTTCCTCACAAATTTATTATAATTATAGCAGCTGTATTTTCTGTATTGTTGAAGATCTGTCAGGCCTTTATTCAGCCAACTTTCACTGTTAAGTGCTGGGTAACTATCTCTCATTTATTCCCCAGAAAGCGAATTCAGAGAGCTGTTGCCTGGACCAACACTCAACACTGGGAAGCCTGGAACCTGTGGGATGAGGTGATCGACTGGGGAGAGGGTGTGGAGGAGTGCTCACCAACGACATCCCCACTGTCCAGGGCTGTGGGTGATAAGGGGGGACTGGGAGGGGCTACTAATTTGGGTAAGGGAGGGGTAAGTAATGGAGCAGGGAGTGTGGCAACGGATGGACTGCTAACCAGAAGAATTATGGCCTTTCACCTGAAGACTGGGAAATTTATCAAATAAGTTACCTTCAGAAAAAAAGGAAAGTCAGGAAGGACAGGCCAGGGGCACAGATTAATGGGGAAAATGTGGAGGTAACAGAGAGGGGAAAATTTGAAGGGAAGGCCTCCGATGTTGAGATGGGGTGGACAGAGGCTGATACAAGTGTAATGAATAAGGTAAATGGAGGTGGGAGTGAATGTGGAGGAGGTTAAGGGAGAAGGAGAGAATAGGACAGGGAATGTTTTAGGATGTATAGTGTCACAAGGAGGCAGAACATGGCTGGAAACTATCCAAGAAAGAGGACCTGAGGAAGAGGAAGATACAGATCTGACATTTCAGGAGGCTAAAGATGCTGATGTTGCCACAGCGGAGAGATGGCAATACATGGCGGCATATATAGCCAGGACGTGGCTAGAGACTTCCCAGGGAGAAGAAGCTGAGGAAGACGAAGAAAATGATGTGGCCTTTCAGGAGGCAGAAGATGCTGATGTGGTCAGACTGCAAGTTATGGTGGCACATGGAGAGAAATCATGGCTAGAGACCATCCCAGAAGAAGGAGCTGAGGAAGAGGAAGACACCAAAGGGATGATGGTAGATGAAATAAAAGAAGATGCTGTCGAGAAGACCACCGGAGAAGAACTATCATTCAACGTGAATGCTGAAGATCTGTCAGGAGATGGTACTGAGAAGAGCCAGAACAACAACAAGAAAAAGATGATAATGAAATTTGCCTTTTTCTGCTGTCCCTTTTCTTTTTGGAAGAAGTAGCAACAGCACTGATGAAAATATCCTGCTTGATTTACTTAAAAAAGTCCTTGCAACTTTTTGCATCACATTTTTATGTACGTCAAACAAGAGAAATCTTTGTATAAACTACTGGTTTTGTTTGTGCTTAAAATTTCAATTTGCAAGTAAACTCAACTTAATTTTAACATTCCTCTCATTAATTATTTAAATGTGTGATGTATTTCAATTTAAAAGTTTCTAGTATCTATTTTTAGGTAAAACTTGTGTTTCTAAATTTCCATAATACTAACTTAAACTTGGGTCTACTTAAGTTTAATTTCCTAACTAGAAATAAGATCCAGAACTTTTTTTTTTTTACCAGTGTCATTTAAACTTACATTTACTCTTAATTTCTAGGTTAACTGACTATTTCTTATACTGAAAATATAAAAATATTTATGAAGGTTATTTACTCTGGTAATACACTGTTGATGCCCTCTACCACCTTGGATTACAGATATTGAAAAAAAATGGCTTTTCAGCCTTTTAGGCAACAATGTACTCTAAACACGAGTCAACCATAATATATAAAAAACTATTTCAAAACTGAAATGTATCTTAATATGACAAGATGCTTGTTTAACTTGTCTAACATTCTGACCTTGGCTTGGTAATCTTTAGAATTAAAATGTATACAATCATGTACTTTGTTAACTTAATACATACATTTAGAATTGTGTTTATAAATTTGCATTGAGACAGAGATGAGACAGATATATTTTTACCTGGTAGTACTTCATCAAGTCCTCAATCTTTTCACCTAGGTAAACGATGAGGCCTCTGACCACAGCTTCTCTCCATAAGTCAATGTTGTTGTCTTACAAAAATACGACATTAATTTAAAGGACGGGCGACAGCATGGTGGCGAAGTAGTTGGCACTGTCGCCTCACAGGGAGGCGGTCCTGGATTCGATTCCCAGGTCAGCTGTTGGGCCTTTGTGTGTGGAGTTTGCTTGCTGTCCACGTGCTTGCGTGGGTTTTCTCCCGGTGCTCCGGTTTCCTCCCACGGTCCAAAAGCATCCAATATAGGTTAATTGGCGGCTCTAAATTGGCCCCATAAGGTGTGACTGACTGTGTGAGTTTGTGTGCCCTGTGGCGTATTGGAGCTTGCTCAGGGTTGGTCCTTGTCTTGCGCCCGTAGTTCCCTGGAAAGGCTCCGGTCCCCCCTGCGACCCCAGTTGGGATTAAGTGGTTCAGAAAATGAATGAATGAATGAATGAAAGCAAGGATGGACATTAGAATGCTACTACATGAAACTGTTCTACTGTTGTAGGTACATGCCTCATTTAACATGTCAAGGGTCACACCAAGCTTCTTCCCAATGGCCCCTCCCTTCCTCATGTACAGGCTCAGCAATTTTGGGGTATACTTGTCAAACATCCCCAGGAATGTGGACTGTAGTGGTTTTAGTGTGATCCTGTAGAATTCCTCCTCGATCTGAAGGACAAACAAGAGCAATTAACTCTAAAACTACACCAAAAGTGACAATTATGAGGTCCCACAATTTACAATGGATGCTGCAATGAATGTATCAGTTCAATCAAAATAAGTAACACTCTTCCCTTCTAAACTCCAAGAGTGTCTGCATACACATCACTCAAGCCGTGCCACCCACCACAAGTAAATTAGTAGAAATAAAATTTACTTACAACTGAACATCTGGTCCACTTTTTAGTAAACAAGAAAATAAA
Source organism: Paramormyrops kingsleyae (assembly GCF_048594095.1). Classification (NCBI taxonomy): domain Eukaryota; kingdom Metazoa; phylum Chordata; class Actinopteri; order Osteoglossiformes; family Mormyridae; genus Paramormyrops; species Paramormyrops kingsleyae. Next base: position 33,646,762 of record NC_132799.1, read on the forward strand.
AACAAAAGATTTTCTAGTCACATGATAATGGCAGGGTTGTGTAAAAAGAAAGTGATTAACACAGAATTTCCATTGAACTTTGCCATTAAAACCCTGTATTAAAGAAGACAATATGTTCAGTGTACCTGGACAGCCTCAAACAAGGCAGACCATCGAGGTTTGAAGTCAATCACAGCTGGTTTGTTGAAAATGACATTTCGACGCAATGAGAATGTTTAAGCCATCTTCTCAGTGATGACTTTGTTGTTGTTTTTCTTCTTGTACTCATAGAGAAGCTCCACTCTCTCCGATTCAAGGGTTGCATCTAGGGCTGAACGATCTATCGATTTCAAATTGAAATCGCGATTTGAAACAACACGATTAGCAAATCGCAATGACTGCGATTATTTTGGAAACTCTTTAATCAGACCCATAAGTTAATCACATTGCGTCAAAGTCCCTGTGTGATAGACAGTCATGTTCAGCAATCAGGAGTGTGTATCTGCTTACACGCACCAATCAGGTGTGTCCCAAGTTAAAGCGGCACCCACTAACAACTAAACGCGCAAGTAAACGTGTGACACTGCTGAAAATGGCTACCATAGAGCTCCCCAGCTGTGGAATGGTCTTCCACCGGATGTGCGGACTTCAAGCTCACTCTCAATGTTCAAGTCTAGACTAAAAACACACCTGTTTAGTTTAGCTTATAGGGACACTGGTTCTAGCTCTAGCCAACTCCTCACTCCCAGTTAAACCTATAGTGTGAGGTGTAGAGCTGGGTGGGGATCGGTGCCATTGGCTTTGGATAAACTGAATTGACAGTGCTGTCACTCTAGCTTCACAATCGCTTGTGGGATTGAAGTGCTGTCATTTCAGGGACTCCCCATGCCTGCATTCCCACCTGCCTCTCCCTCCTACTTATGCTGCCATAGCCATATCTGCCGGAGCATTGCACTTCATATTGCACTCATCTAACTTTTAGCACTGCCTATAGTCTCCCCTACTTTGACTAATTGCATATTTTATTTCCCCTACTTCTCCTGGGTGGTGCTGCCTGGAGCCCTCACTCTATCAAGATGTCCAGCACACCCTGCAACATGTGACGTCGCCTCTACCAATGATGTCCGTGCATCCAGCTTGCCGTTGTGCCTGTGTCATCTTCCTTGTATGACCCGCTGCCTGCCTTCTGGTTGCCTGGCTATTGGAGGGAGCGTTGGCACCGGCTTGCCCCCCTGCTCCCCGTTTGTGTCTTAAAATTTACTGTATCTGGCTCTCCCTGCTGGCCCCTGGAGGATGGGTTCCCCCGTTGAGTCTGGTCCCTCCAAAGGTTTCTTCCTTCTAGGGAGTTTTTCCTTGCCACTGTCGCCTATGGCTTACTCACTAGGGGCTTTGGGTGGGGATGCTGTAAAGCACTTTGAGACGATGTAATGTTGTTGTTGTTGTTGTACTGCAGACGCCAAAATTGTGGAGGTCGAAGACTTGGTGCCTAAGAAAAGCAGCACTGCTGTTATATGGAAGTATTTTGGCTTCGAAAAAAACGATGTACATCAGGTAAAAGTCATGTGTAAAATGTGCCGTTGAACTATTGTCACTTCCAGAGGTAACACGACAAATTTATATCAACACTTAAGAAATCACCACAGGCAGCAGTATGATGACTGTAAAAAAGCCAGCCGAATGCGGTGCTCTCCTAGATACAAGAAAGCAGACTTCTATTACAGAATCACTTGCAACTGTGACTCCTTACAAAAGCTCACGTAGGTACAGGGATATAAAGAACGCAATAACAAATTACTTCGCAAAAGACATGGTGTCATTGAACACCGTTACGAAAGACGGCTTTCAAAAGCTAATTTATACGCTGGACAAACGATATAGCATTCCGTCGCGCACATACTTTAGTCAGGTGTCCATTCCACAACTGTATGCTGAATGCAGGGAGAAAGTTGTAGCAGAACTAAATCATGTGGAGTTTTATTCTACAATGACGGATTTATGGTCCAGCAGTACGGCCAAGCCGTACTTGAGCCTCACGGTACACTTCATTAATGAGAACTTTCAGTTGAATAGTCGCTGTCTTCAGACAGCATACTTTCCAGAAGATCATACAGGACAAACATAGCCCATGGTCTTAATCTGTCAGATTAATCACAATTAGATTTTTTCTTAAAATCGTTCAGCCTTAGTTGCATCACCACCCTCCCCACCTGCCTCAAGTCTGCCACCATAATCCCTGTCCCTAAACTGGCAGCGGTCAGGACCCTGAATGACTACTGTCCAGTGGCCCTGACCTGTTATGAAGTACTTTGAGCGGCTGGTCTTAGCACACATCAAGAAGAACATACCTCCCTCCCTGGACCAACACCAGTTTGCCTATCGGTCAGCTGAGGATGCCATTACATTGGCCCTCCACACTGCCCTATCACACCTGGAGCAGCGGGACAGCTACATGGGGATGCTGTTTATCGACTACAGCTCCGCCTTTAACACTATCCCTCCCCCCACCAAGCTGGCCATCAAGCTGCACAACCTTGCACTGAACACACACCTGTGCAACTGGGTCTTGGACTTTCTGAACAACAGACCACAGACAGTGCGCATGGGTAACCACACCCCCACCTCCATCACTCTCAATACAGGAGCACCTCAGGGCTGTGTACTCAGCCCCCTCCTCTACTCCCTCTTCACACACGACTGCAAACCCACCCATGATTCTAACATCATCATGGAGTTTGCAGATGACACAACTGTGATCTCAAACAACGCTGGAGCTCTGCAGCCAGTACAACAACCTCGCCCTGAACTCAAAAAAGATAAAGGAACTGATACTAGACTTCAGGAGACGGAAGCACGGGGGCCACCACCCCATTAGCATCGGTGGTGAGAAGGTGGAGGTGTTTCAGCTGTGACATGTCATGGACCACAAACACATCAGTCATGGCAATAAAGGACTTCAGAGGCTCCACTTCCTGCGGAGTCTGAAGAAAGCACAACTTCTACAGCAGCTCCTGGTGAACTTCTACAGGTGCACCATAGAGTCAGTGATCACATGCTGCATCACTGCGTAGTACACTGGATGCACCTTGGAGAACAGGAAGACCCTGCAGTGCATCATTGAGAGCGCCCAGTGGATCACTGGCACCCAGCTTCCACCACTGGAAGAAATCCACCGCACCCGATGCAGCCGCAAAGCTAGAAAAATAATCATGGACTAGGGATGGTGAAAACTAAAAAATTTCTTGACCGACCACCGAGCCTCAGTAGCCGGTTGAAACCGGTTAACCGATTAGTTTAAAATATGGTACGCTATTTGAAATAACAGCCATTTCGAGCCGCGCCTGCAATTTCGCAACTCTGTCGCATCTCTCTGCCGCTCTGCCTCCCGCACACACACACACACACACACTGCCACTCACGTCACTTTTTTAAAATCCCCTACAGCGCGAAACATGAGTCCCGCAAACGCGGCGCCGAAGAGCTTGTTGTATGTAATCGTAGGACAAATGGCTCCTTAGTTTCAAATGGTTTGGGTACAAGGTGATCGCTTTGAAAATAAAGGCGTTTGTCTAGGTTAGAAGCTCATTTGAAACATTGCCACGGCTCATTTAAGAAAATGACAGCTCCGAAGAGACGCCGCTTTAGTTGAGGTAGTGCTAACCATAATAAAGAAAGATGATGATCATCATCACCTTATCGGTTACCACTGAAATGTAGATGTAATGTATTTCCAAATCTAAGCCCATCTTATGCGGAATGTTGCCTAATAGACTGCAACATGATAAAACCAATGGATAAAACAGGCACCTTCAGAATGCGTAAAAGACGCACCGGCCAAGGCAGGTCTAACTCACTGTGTGCCTTCTAATAACGGACAGGACAACTCTGTTGTATAATTAATATTATTTTTTTATTTTTCAAAAAGACAAGTGTCAACTTCTGTTAAGGGCAACATCTCCTAAACCATAACAGACAAAAACCTACAGCTATTCTTAAGAATAACATTAAATAAACGAAAAATTATTAGAATCTATGAATGAGAATACTGTAGCCAACAAACAGCTCACAGACAGGTGTTAAGGGTGCTAATTATTAAAACATAACACAACGGTTTGGCCATTAGCTATTCAAGGAATTGTATAAGCTCTAGAAAGCCCTCACCGCTTACAAAGTCAAGGGGCAGCATGTCTTTTTCAACCATTCCGCATATCTTTTGGGTAATAGTCTCTGAGCGCTGTTTGTCACATTTCCTACCTGCTAGCATAGATGACACGGTAGGTTGGCTTTGGCTACCTTTCTCACCCGAAGAGGCTTGCGGGTGTCGCGTTTTCAGGTGATACATCATAGATGATGTGCTGCTACTATATTTAAGCACTGTATCACACAAGTTGCAACTTACATCTGTCTCATTCTTTTTGGTGAAATGGTCCCACACACTACTTTTCTTTGCACGCTTCATCCTGTCGTCTGCCCTGGCTTTAACCTCGAGTGTTTTAGCCTGTTGCCTTTACTTTTCGCAAACCTTGTGAGCGCGCGAACCCAAACGCTGTGACCTCGCGCCAAATGTTTTTATTGGTTTATTAAGTACAAACAGGCGAGTTATGAAAAATTGAGTGTGAGGGATAATTTGTTCACTTAACACAAAAAGATGAGGAATGAGATGGCTAACTGTAGTAGCGTATAGTCCACTGTCTATAATAGCCTAATTTAGATATCACTTTTTTTTTTTAACCGACTACCGACAACTTTGACCGGTTAACGTTGATACGGTCAACCACCGGTCAAACGGTCATCGGTTAACATCCCTATCATGGACCCAACCCACCCTGGACACAAACTCTTTACAGCTTTGCCATCTGGTAGAAGCTACGGAACCCTGTAAGCACACACAATCCAGCTGAGAAAGTTTTTACCCCACATCCATCACACTTCTGACCTCTCAGCACTGATCTCAAACATTCTGAAGCAATACCCCACATGTACAATTTCCATATTTATGTGCATTTAGTCCACTTGAAAACTCTACCTCTGTGAACTTACTTACCAGCACCTTAATCTATATTTATGTGTGTGTGTGTGTGTGTGTATATTAGGGCTGCAACTAATGATTGTTTTGGTAGTTGACTAATCGTTCAAAATCGTTCATGCCTTAGTATTTTGGTGTCTGCGACCTGTGGTTGCACATCCTGTTCTGGGCTCCAATGCATGTCTTACCTCATCTGCTCATGTCTGTCCCCCTGTGAATGTCCCCCTGATGTGTCTGCATTAAGACTATTCAAATTTATAATAATCAAATTAAAATAACCAGTGAAACATATGAATTTGAAAATAATCAGATGTTTTTATATTAGTGTGACCATCACAATAAAAAATAAATACATTAAACAATACAAACTAAAGTACACATTGGTGACACTGGTGTGTCTTAAAGTCCAAAAGTTTAAATAAAGTTTCAATTCAAATAAAATAAAACAAAACAATGTATAAAAGATTCTCTGTTCATATATCGGTCTTTGACAGTTGACGTCACACTCGCTATAGCCGCAGTGTATTGTGGGTGTACACAACTCAAGTGCCAGCATTTGCGTGCGGCATTTTCTTTGGTAAGATGGGACATTCGTGCTGTGTGAAAGGCTGTCTTCTAAAGTTGGTATTTTCACATTGGTTAACCTACGCTAGCAAGTTAGCCTCACTACAGAGGGCAGCAGAAATGGGTTAATCTGTTCGTGACCAGATAACTAGCGTTACAGAGCGAATGCTTTTTTAAAGACAAAATAAACAGCAAACTGTAATGACACGTTTATCAGTGCATGTATGTGTATATTCGCATGCATGGATTTTAAGCCACAATGCTGGGTAAGGCTGTCACTGTGTGCTGTGCCCTGACAAACCAATCCCCAACTATAGTTTAAGTTTAGAAACATTTGCAAGTACGGTTTTTAACGTTTCACATGTCTGGCAGGATTTGTATAAACTCATTGTATACCGAGCCTGTATTCTGCTTGCCACTTATATTTTATTTTAAATATGACGAATAAAGTTATGTCCAATGACATTTTTGTGGTGTTCTTGACTCTTTTCCTTTCTTAAACACCTAAATTACTAGTGTGTTTTGGTAATGAAAATTGCTTCTTACTGATTACATAAAACATAACATTTTTGTGGAGTGAAAATCACTGCATATGACATATTAAGGCCCAATCCCAAACTATACCCTCGACACTCCGCCTTCATTTCGAGTCACACTCCCGCTGAGTCACCCTCACAACACGCCCTATGCATTTAAACTGAAGGAAACTGTCACAAGAAAGATTTGAGACAGACTTGCCCTCGCAGCGCCTTTTTACAGTCTTCTTTAACGGAAAGAGGAAATGCATTACGTAGTGATTTGACGAAATGGATCCATCAAGAAGCTGTATTGTATTTTCTTTAATGACATATCAGTTATTTTAAAAAAGCACAAAGTTTATCTAATGCGAGAAGACGACGGCTACGTCGTCTTATTGCACTGAGCAATTTTAAGTATGTACACATGTTATATTGACGATTGTACAATTTCTACCATGCGTGTAAACTTAATTAGTTTACACGCATAAAACATTACGCATTACTTCTGTACCAAATACCAGATCCAGATCAGTAGAGGAAAAAAAGGCAAATATGACACATAAATTGTTATTGCTGGTGTGATGTTGATCGAGTTTGCGTACGAATGTTTCTTCGCGTGGTTTCTAGTTTGAAAAGTACAAAAAATCTCTCGTAATCGGATCACGATAAAATCTATCTGTACTGACCAGCTATAAATAACTGCTTTCCTAATTTTTTTTCTGCAGCGATGAATTATAACATGTAACATAGACTTTCTATATGTATTTCACAGTGCTGTTAGAATCCAATTCGCGCTGTTCTGTTTCCTGTGCGCTAGGAATTGTGGGATATGGAAGTGGTAGTGGAATCGCGCGAGCCACCATCGTTGCTGACTCGCTAAAGGAGGGCATAATCGACCACTCCCCCTTAGCCCTTGCTGCTTTGAGACACACTTCAACATGGCGACGGGTCTCGGGAACGCGCAAACGAAGGCGGAGTGGTGAGGCGGAGTGTGTAGGGACCAGTTTGGGATTGGGCCTAAGTTTGTTAAACAAATGTGTTTACATCCGCGATACGCTCAAAATGGCAAATTGGGGCGTGTCAGACAGAGCAGAGACTTGTTTCTGACGTGTCGGCAATACAAAATCCGCGTCGACGATTTTCGATCACTGATTGAGCAAAAACTACCTTGATAGTATCCTTGTCCTTTAGCTCATTTGTTTCGAGGAGAGTAAAAAACTGTCCTTCAAAATCTAGTCAAGTAACATAAAAGCATCGACTGCGTGGCGCTTTCAAGGCGATAGTCAAATAAGTTGTCTCAAACTTGAGCATAGTCATAAGTGCACAAAGTTGAGGCCGATGCAACAACCAGTATAATATTAGCTGAGGACAGCTACTCTCCACGACCAAACGTCCACTCAGGATCACAATGCCAACAGCTCCAAAACATTTTGTAATCTAGCACCACCTTACCTTATAATCACACGCTAATGTTAGTGTCGAGATACTCTGGCCAAAGCCACTATTGAATGTTATCTTCAAATAAGATGAAAACCCGATGATTCGTTTAAAATTCAGAAAAACAATGCGAAAACTTAAAAGTGCTGCATCGCTAACTTTATTCATTTTCTTAACCGCCTTAGTACAGGCATTCTTACCTTAACGTTGGCTCGCCGTGGGCGAAGGCGATGGCGAAGACGGTGTGGCGTGGCGCGTCCTTCACAACAGAATATAAGTTGTGGTGAGGAAAAAACGAAAGTCAAATAATACGTTTTCTAAAACATGTGAATCATCGGTAGCACAAAAGGTCTTTGAGTATTCCAGAAAATACTTCGCAAACTTTATTTTTAAACCTCAAATTCAATCTCCGAACCATCCATAAACGGTAGCGCCATGTTAGAAAGAACAGAGATTCAGACTAAAACAATCGACTTACTCAGATAAAATTAAAATATTCTGTTTAGTGTTAACTGCTCTCCGACGTGCGTATAGGTTTTGAAAGTCAAATGATTGTCGAATATTATAAAATAACTTTACCTCGGTATGTCCATGTGGGCAACTTGGGAAAATCAGACTTGGAATAGTAGTCATCAACAGAAAAAAAATTCCTAAACTACAGTACGCTACGTACACCGAATTTAACAGAGACTAAATGGCTAGCAAATAAGCGGGACAACATTTTGTAGGGACAGGCCTGGTCGAATTAGAGACGGGCGGAAAAGCTACTCATATTGGCGCGGATTTAAAACTCGTTCTTTACACCTAAAATCTTTGTACACGTATGTACATTTTAAAAACACTAAACTTAGGTCAAAAACACGTTTCTGTGTTAAAATGATTAAATATAATGCTGAACAATACTTACCGAGTTCAGTAAATCGCTCCAGAAATATGACTTCACCACAAAAAAAGACTTGCCTGCCTTTTCCACTTTTCCCGCCCATCTGCAACTGATGTCACTTTCAGCGACCAATCAGTAACATGTGGCCCATATCTGTTTTGTGATATTTAGGCCACATTTGTCTAATCACAAGTGGGCCACTTTTGGCCGGAACCGGACCAGCACATTTGACAGAAGTGGGCCACATCCGCATGCTATTTGGGGAGGACCATAGCGTTGCGCTCCTTTTCACCCCACAGAAAAAAAGGTGTGGCGCCCCCAGTTGGCAATTAACAGAACAGTATTAACAGTATTTGTTTAATATACAGAAGTATATTAAACAAAAATAAGTTTGTTGCGTGGGTGTATGTAAAAAGGTTTCCTGGGAATACAAACATACAGTGATGCCCAATGTCTTGTATTTCGAACAAAGCAGTTTGAATTAAAAACAAGATATGTTCTTGTAAAGATACTAATTTATTGTTGATATCACACATTTAATTATGTTATAGTTACACTTGGCCAGATTTATTTTTTTCAGTGAGGGAGTAATTAAAAGGCTGAGAATTTTAGAAATTTTAATGCATAACAGGAATGACAGCATATTTAGTTCTTGTTTTAACATATATTTAGTAACAGGACAAGACCTTCCTCATGGAAAAAAGTATTTATATTTTCCAAGTAAAACGATGCATGTAGCTGTGATCTGTATAATTTTGCTTTGGATTTGGGATTTCCAAAATCACCAGGTAAGTGCATCAATTTCAGGTGTTTTAACTCCTAGACACGTAAATAATTACTCTTAAGATTTATCCATCCATTCATTATCGTAACCGCTTAATCCCCACTGGGGTCGCGGGGGGCCCAGAGCCTATCCCGGGAACAATGGCCGCAGGTGGGAACCAACAACACCGCAGGGCGCACACACTCACACGACTACAGGGCCAATTTAGACACACCAATTAGCCTATCCTGCACACTTTTGGACTGTGGGAGGAAACCAGAGTCCCCGGCGAAAACCCACACGAACATGGGGAGAGCGTGCAAACTCCACACAGAAGCCTTAAGATTTATTTTAAATTAATTTATTGCCATTTTTTATAGCAAGACTCCTCACGGACCAAGATTTCAAGGGCATTTTGTACAATTCAGCTGTACAGCTTTAACTGGTTCTGCAGTCTTTTTCTCCCCACACCTTCTGCTTGTTCCCTTCTTCTCTTTCTATCTTCACTCCAGGAGAGCTCCTCAGATATCTCCAGCCTGCAGTTCCTGGGAAAATCCACCTGCCACACTTTGGAGCAGCAGCCCATTCTCAGGATCTCATACAATCAATCAGTCAGACTTTATTTATATAGCACTTTCCCCACAAACACAATGCAACACAAAGTGCTTTACATAATAAAAAACAACATCAATCCACCCCTACTGCCACCCTCACCCAAACTATGTAAAATAAAGGTACAAAATAAATGAAAGACAATTATAAATGAATAAGTGAATAAACAAATAAATAGATGAGTAAATAAGAAAAGGATAGACATGACAATAAAAATAGGACCGAGGAAATGTTATCTTCGATCTCAGAAATTTGCATGAGGAAACGCCAGAGGCAGGTTAAAATATAGTGAGTAAAATTATGAATGGTGAGTTAATAAAAAGGAAAGGATAAAGTTACGGTACATAATTAAATATAAAGATAAATAAAGGAGGAGAAAAAGTACAAGCAACTACAAAATAAAAGTATAAATGGTGGGATGTAAACAGAGGATAAAAATAGAGAGAACATTAGGGATATAATAATAAAATGGAGATAAACAGAGATGAGATGTTCTGGGATAAAAAAATAAATGAGTAAGATATTAAAAGAAAGATGATTGAAAGTATAAAGTAAAATGAAAGAGGACATACCAAGTAATAAGATGGACAAATACATAAATAGACAAATAGGTAATAAAAAAGTTAATAAAAAACACTCACCTAAAGGATTATTAGGAACACCTATTCAATTTCTCATTAATGCAATTATCTAATAAACCAATCACATGGCAGTTGCTTCAGTGCATTTAGGGGTGTGGTCCTGGTCAAGACAATCTGCTGAACTCCAAACTGAATGTCAGAATGGGAAAGAAAGGTGATTTAAGCAATTTTGAGCATGGCATAGTTGTTGGTGCCAGACGGGCCGGTCTGAGTATTTCACAACCTGCTCAGTTACTGGGATTTTCACGCACAACCATTTCTAGGGTTTACAAAGAATGGTGTGCAAAGGGAAAAACATCCAGTATGCGGCAGTCCTGTGGGCGAAAATGCCTTGTTGATGCTAGAGGTCAGAGGAGAATGGGCCGACTGATTCAAGCTGATAGAAGAGCAACTTTGGCTGAAATAACCACTCGTTACAACTGAGGTATGCAGCAAAGCATTTGTGAAGCCACAACACGCACAACCTTGAGGCGGATGGGCTACAACAGCAGAAGACCCCTCCGGGTACCACTCATCTCCACTACAAATAGGAAAAAGAGGCTACAATTTGCACGAGCTCACCAAAATTGGACAGTTGAAGACTGGAAAAATGTTGCCTGGTCTGATGAGTCTCGATTTCTGTTGAGACATTCAAATGGTAGAGTCAGAATTTGGCGTAAACAGAATGAGAACATGGATCCATTATGCCTTGTTACCACTGTGCAGGCTGGTGGTGGTGTAATGGTGTGGGGGATGTTTTCTTGGCACACTTTAGGCCCCTTAGTGCCAATTGGGCATCGTTTAAATGCCACGGCCTACCTGAGCATTGTTTCTGACCATGTCCATCCCTTTATGACCACCATGTACCCATCCTCTGATGGTTACTTCCAGCAGGATAATGCACCATGTCACAAAGCTCGAATCATTTCAAATTGGTTTCTTGAACATGACAATGAGTTCACTGTACTAAAATGGCCCCCACAGTCACCAGATCTCAACCCAATAGAGCATCTTTGGGATGTGGTGGAACAGGAACTTCGTGCCCTGGATGTGCATCCCACAAATCTCCATCAACTGCAAGATGCTATCCTATCAATATGGGCCAACATTTCTAAAGAATGCTTTCAGCACCTTGTTGAATCAATGCCACGTACCACGTACGAATTAAGGTAGTTCTGAAGGTGAAAGGGGGTCAAACATCGTATTAGTATGGTGTTCCTAATAATCCTTTAGGTGAGTGTATATGATAAGCAGCCAGATAAATAAAGTTTGGGTAAACGAATGGAACCATGAATTTTTGTTTGGACTTTAGGGATAATTAAAAGGCTGCTACCTGAAGGCCCAAGACTTCTACAGGGCTCATAGGATAAAAGCAAATCTGATAAATAGGTAGATCCAAGACCACTAACAGCATTGTAAACCAGGAAAAGATTCTTGATATCACCATTCATCAAATATTCACAACACCTGCAGACACCTGGAAGAAAGGAAAAACCTTTTGGAAACTTGCACAATAAATTTTACTTTAATTATCATTTTATTGTTTATGAGGTTTCATTATGTTTAATTGCATTAATGTTATGGATTAAGGCAATTAGAGAATAAATAATGGCATGTTTTTAGTTGTGATTTCATGTGTTTAATCTGCTTCAGTGGAATGATTAAATGTAAAGCTGTGTCACATAGTTTAAGGTGATACCTCCACATACAAAAAATCATCACTGTTTATTTTAATTGATTATATATTTTTAATTGTTAGCTAAATCATGAGTAATTTTGGCTTGATTAGAGAAAAAATTCTTAATAATAAAACGATTTGGTTCATACAGAAGATGCCATTTATGAAATCTAATACATTTAATTGCTAACAATGTTTTGCAATGGAAAAAAAAGCAAATATATACCAGGCACAAATTTAAGTTTTTAAAATTAAATATACAAAAGGGCTGCATTTACAGCTCAATCCTGAGTGCCATTGTTTTTTACAAAATATGTAGCACTGCAGGGAGGAGACACACTTTCCAGTGCATTACAGTTACAGAGCTAAGCCAGCAGAACTGAGGGAAAACATGCAAACAAACATGATCCCAGAGCTGTGAGATGGACGTGATCTTTGGTGAGACCCCTGGGTTGTCGTTGTCGTCTTCTTCCTTGAGCTTTGACAGTGAGGTCAGGCCTCTGACTCCAAGTCTCTCCTGTAAGTGGATCTTCACCCCTGGGCTGTGCTGAAGTTAGTTGTATCACAGGGTCTCAGGGTCTCAGGGTGTCATCAAACCTGCCACTTTAACTAGAAAAATGTTAAACCCCGTATCTCGTGTATGTAGTTTGGCGAACTGTTTTTAAAGTTTAAATCCTTTGGCACTTTGCACATAATATGTCACACAGCAATACAGAATGGAATCAGTAAATAAAAATGTGACCTAAATAATGCAAATGTATCAAATACAGTGGTACCTCAGTTCTCAAACTCATTAGAAGTCGAACCAACCAGTTCGAAAAAAAATTACCTAGAGCTCGATCTGAATCTCAGAAGTCAAACCTTGAACGCCGACCTAAGATAACTTGTACGCGGGGAAATGAGTCACGCGGTACGTCTCAGCGGAAACAAAGGGTAACGCTTCAGTTTCAGCCTCGCATTAGCTGTGATAGCATCGTGCATGTTTACACTAACTGAATATATATATTTTAGACAGTAAAAATACATCTAGACAATGATAGTAACAGTAATTATTATATAATAAAATACATTTAAAATGAAAGATTTCTTATTCATTATTTTAATATTAATAATAAACCAATAATACATTTAATAATAATAATAATATTGTCGTGCTGAGCAGGGGATGGAACGGAAACAAAGGCCAGACGTCAGGGTATCAGGGAATACGGGGTTTAATTACAGGCAAGGCAGGCAAAACGCAGACGGACAATACAATGAATGACAACAACCGGAAACAGCTGATCACACGGGGATTCCACACGGGGTTAACGAGGGGGCGTGGCACACGGAAGGAACGGACGATTGGGGCAGGACACATTGTTTGGATACATTTATTTTCATACTTTACAAAATACTGTTTTGATAAATGTGCTTAGATATGTTTAGTACAGTATATTCCCTTCTTGTTTTATCCGGTTGTGTTTAAATGCAAAAAAAAAAAACATATTTCGGTGTAATTTTTTGGGGCCGGAAACCAATTAATTGGTTTTCCATTATTTGTTATGGAGAAAATTCGATCAGAACTCAAACGTTTTAGGATTCGATCCGGAGTTCTGAACGGATTAAGTTAGAGTTCTGAGGTACCACTGTATTAGCAATGAATCAAAACAAGAGCAGATATACTTTTTCTATGAATACATTAATGTTAATATGTGTATATATGTGTGCATGCATGTGTATGTTTGTTAATCAAATATGCGTTTTGTCGTAATAATTTTTTTCATGGTTTTCCATAACCTTCCATACAAACTGCATGATCTTCATCCTCCTGACTCATTTTTAAAATGTGAAACCTGTGATTTCAGTTATTTCATCCTAAAAAGTTGGGAGTAAGTTTCTTTGTTCATCCATCATAAGCTCATTTATTGCATCTTCAGCTTTTTTACAAGTCTCCCGAAATATTTTATATTCCCTTTCAAAATCTGGGCTGGCAGGATCCAGACCCATAGGTTTTCCCAGAATGCTGATTGTGTCCATCAGGTGTTTTTCAGAAAAATTAAAGTAGGTCTCTGACAATTTGTTAATGAAGCTGGTTACAAGTAATGCCTGCATAACCATGTCAGTAATCAGCCTAAACCTGTCTTTTTGAGAAAGGTTCTGAGATTGTTTGGAAAAAAATTTCAGAGACCTATCCAGGCAGGTTTTCACAGTGTTTGAGATCATCTGAAAGAACCGTACCATCTTCTCCCACTCTCTTCCCATGGCATCTAGATATTTGACCAGCATGTCAATGGTGGTTTTGAAGTCAACCTCTTTCACCTTACAGTTTTCCAGTGTTGTTAAGATCTCTGTCAGCTCTTTCTGGTTTTTCTCCAGGTTTTGCAAACTCTCTTGTTGCTTCACTCTCACCTTGTCCAGCTGGGCTTGTCTCTGCTCTATGCAGAAGTGGGCATTTTCCACCGCCTTATCACCTGCCCGTTTCTTGCCACTTTTCTTAGCTTGCTGTGGGGGTTCAGGAGTAAAAAAGTTCAGGAAGTGGGCATTTTCCACCGCCATATCACCTGCCCGTTTTTTGCCACTTTTCTTAGCTTGCTGTGGGGGTTCAGGAGTAAAAACTGGTGTGATTGTGAAGGCTTTGTTCTCACAGTCAAATATCTGACACCGTTTCAACAGATCCTGCATTCTTCCAATCATGGCTTTTGTCTTCACAGCATCGCATTTCCCTTCAGGTGCGATCTCAGTGAGCTCAGAGCACAGTTTAATGGCGTCTGTGCAGATGTCAAGTGCGACCTTTTTAGCTTTACAGTTTTTCTCACTCTCCACTGAGGTTTTTACCTGATTATATTGTTCCCCCAGGTATGATGTCTTTGCCATATTTTCATTTTCATCATATATTTCAGACCATTTAATTTCCTCTTTGTCAATGAAGCTGTTTAGTGTTTCAGTCAGCTTCAGAAGCAGTATTGCTTTGGTGAGTATATTACACATAGCAAGGGTATCCTCACTTTCATTTGTTGCATCCTGAGAACCAGCTATGGTATTTCTAACATTTACATTACATATTTGACCTCTGCTCTTTGCAGTCATCCTTGTCAGTAAAGACAAAATTGTTAACATACCATCTATAAATGCATCTGACAGGTTCATAGAAAACACTTTCCATCCAGATGGTACTTTTTTAATTGCTTCATCAAAATTAATCTCTGCTGCTGATACCTGTTCATTTACGTAATCAAACATTTTCTGGGCTCTTTCAGTAGCTAGATTTGATGCCTCTTTCTCAATTTCTAGCTCCTTACATTTACGTTCAACATTCTCCAGATCACTACCATATACCTTCTTTGCACTTTTACAAGCTTCTAAAAGTTCTTGGATCAGATTAATAACAAAGGTGAACTTTTTCTCTGTTTCATCAGCCAATTTTACACATTCGTCAGATATAGAAGACATGTCTTCCACTGTGACAGGGAGGAGTTTCTGGCGCCACTCATCACTGTCCTGTAGTAACATCCTTTCCATGTAAGCTGGCACATTGCCAGTGTGGAGACGGATCTGGTCCATGTTCTTGTGAGCCTCATTGAATGCCGCCCATCCAGAATGAACCACTTCCATAAGACAGGCAGAGAATGAGTCTGGGTACTTGATGTACTGAAAGCCATCTTTTGGAGGGTTTTTGTTGATGGAGAAATCTAAATTATTGGAGATTCTGACCAGCTCCCCCAGAATGGCTATGGCGTCTGGGGCAGGTACCAGGTACTTCACCCAGTTACCATATGGTTGCATTATTGGTTTGATGTCTCTGTCAATATACTTGGTAGGTTTCAGTAGGTCTGCCATTGTTCTCTTTCCTGTAAGGAATCAAAAATGTGTCTCATGATGCTTCAGATTTGAACATCAGTGTTTTTTTTTTTTTAAGTAATTTTGGCAACACTTTACTTTAGAGTGCGCTTCATAAGGCTACATGACACCAACATAAACCCTTCATGACAGCGGACATATCTTGACAAAAGCATTTATAAAGGTTCATTCCAACTTTTGTAGCGGTCATAAATGCTGACACTGAGAACTCCTGTGTCAAGTTGACATATCAACTATTGACATGTTAACTATTATAGGTTTAAGCTGACATTGAGTTGTTATGTCATTGTTTTCAAGTGACGTAAAAAGTTGTAAGACTGACCATACACTTCAGTGTGTCAGAGTGACATAATTTGTGTAAAGCCAGCTGTAAAACAGAAGGTGAATACTTTTTAAAGGTGGGTTACATGGACATTTGAGTCTGGCAAAAATAGATTTCATACAGTTGATGGCAAAAAATGTTCATTGGCAGCAGAGGCGCAGGTTAGTGGGTTGTGACATCATAGACGGGGCAAGGCTTACATGGTGTTCCTTCACGAGCACAATAAGTAGGTCAGCCATACCCCTCCACCCCTCATCATACACGCCTGGCTATGGGCCCTATTTGACATTGAGAGAAAATAATCTTGTTTTCTGTGCATGCAGCATTAGCCTCAGGTAGCTAGCCAGGAGCAGACGGGGTTACAGGGTTACCAACTCTCACGTATCTGGTGTGACATATCAGTTTTGTACACAAAATGAAATATTCCTTTTGATTTCGGTGCACAAAAGAAAGTGAAGTCTTTTTGCTTTTGTGGACAGAATGCAGCAAGACATTTCTGATCTTGTCATTAAATAATGCTTTTTGTGGCACAGAATGTACACGAAAATGAGTGCCTGACACTTGGTGCCCCGTACCAGGTGCACATAGGCATATATGTTTTGTTGAAGTAATGAAAACTAGCAGTTTTTGTTAATGTGCTATTATAAATTGGTATTAAATACATAATAAATAAAGCATTGAGCCAACAAGAATTAAGGAAGAATTTAAGCAATTTAACTCACGTGTTCTGGCTTCCTGTTCTGGTTCTTCAGACTTCTGTACCGTGGCCTAATGTTTTAAAGAAGGAATAAAATGCTTTAACTTGAACGCGCCATTTCAAAATTAGAATAAAACATTTAGCCAACAAAGTTTTAAGGAAGAAAACCCATTAACTCTTTTTGTTAGTGTGTATAAATTGGTATAAAATGTGCTATTTCAAATTGGAATGAAACACTTATCCAACAAGAATTAAGGATGAATTTAAACGCTTCACCTCAAATGTCCCCCAGACTTGTGAAATGTTCCGTTAGAAATGATCAATTAGAGCTGGGAACTGGGGTATATCATAGTTCTTCCCCTTGCAGAACCTGTTATACTGGTTCCTTATCACCAGTCTCCCCCCTCCTGCCAGCAGCTGCCAGAAGAACCAGTTTTCTATTCTATTCTTACAGCCATGCCTCTCCCAGCTGTGATAGATTGATTAGGAGCTCTATTTCAGTGTGGCTTGCACTGCTGTTTGGTGTGAGATTCTGATTCCTATACTGTATGATTGTCAGTTTTCTGGGGGGTATTCCATGAAAGTAGCTAAAGAAAAACAGATTTTCCTGAAAAAGTCAGACTCAAACTAGAAAATATAAAAGAGATCAGAGAAATTATTGAGGCTGTATTCATGTCGGAAGCAAATAAATAAGTGCTTCCCTTGAAGAGGCTTAAGACAGTATCTACCAAAGTTTAGTTAAATGTGAAAATGGCACGACATGTAAAACCCTGATAAATACTGAATGAAAAACAGATAATTCAGATATTATGCATGTATATGTCCATCCATCTTCCAACCAGTTATCCTGGTAATGTTTTAAAGATAAAACTTCCATATGATGCATGAAAATGTGCCTATATTATTGATCAGAAACTCATATAAAAATTACTCATGTATTAAAATGACCACGTTATTTGGATTATCTTGATCACATTTCATTTTATTCCTAGGCAGACAAGCGCTCAAGTACAATTGCTGTACTCATCTGGAAATCAACAATAGATGTAGGGACAAAAACTCCACCGGAGACACACTAACTGAAGAACTCCATGAGCCCTACCCCAAATCACCTGCAGCACTCAACCCAGCTAAGAAACACCACAAGTGGCGCGAGGGAACCCGGAAGGCTGGGAAATTGGAAGGCGTCCAGCTTAAACTAAAGGCTAATCCATCCAGACCAGGGTACATGTGAGAAAATGAAGCAATGGTAATTCCGTTCTTGTTTATTTTTCTCTCTTAAATAAAAAGTACCGATAAGAGTACGTTTAAGGAACCGTACCGATAAGCAGTATCGTTATGAGTAGTAGTATAGTTAAAATCTTAATGATACCCGTTTCTGAATAAAATGGGGGGACATGCCCCCCTATCCTCTGGAAGCCGGAGGGTAGAGAATTTCACTCTTGGTCTCTTTTTATCCCAAATGCATTGTGAAATATTTTTATTCCATTCTGTACATTGTTTCTGACTCAGAACTATAGTGCTTTTTCTATATTAATCTGCTCAGTAGTATGTATGGCTCTCTTTATATTGTCTTGAGTTGCCT
Organism: Paramormyrops kingsleyae; assembly: GCF_048594095.1. NCBI lineage: Eukaryota > Metazoa > Chordata > Actinopteri > Osteoglossiformes > Mormyridae > Paramormyrops > Paramormyrops kingsleyae. Next base: position 33,665,283 of record NC_132799.1, read on the forward strand.
ATTTTTTATTAATCCAGTTTGGTCCTCATCTATTAAGAAAGGCATGGCAGTGTCCATTCTTTGTTAAGCTGCTGGTGTACAGTTTATAGTCTGTGTGGAGGACACTGACAGCTCTATATCCTTCCTGTCCTGTCCTTTCCTTCCTTGAGGATAGCTGATACAAAGGCTTCTCTGTATTAGTAATGTAATGAAAACAGGTCTACAGCATATTATTGATGTTCTGTCTTTTTAAATTCCCTCTCATTTCTCTTTTGGCTCCTAAAAATAATGGCCCACTTAGGGGGAGGGGGGCTACCTATGTCAGCCTAGGGCCCCCAGAGAAGTTAATCCATCCCTGTCCACGATTCTATCAGATGGCTTTGCTGACTGATGGATATGTAAGATGGAAGCTTGGTTTAGTGTCACATCTGCATGAAATACTCAGTTCTGCTCCAAACGGTCTAAATGCTGGTGGCTGCCTTCTTTGATTGCTTACTTGGATTACAGTGTTCAGTTTATTAAATGTTAGACAAGTTTCTCTTACACACCTGATACTATTTTCATGTAAAACATTCTGGGAAATTTACTATATAAGTTGTATACTTACCTGGTGCTGCAGTGACCAGATCAAACACTTGCAGGTACTTGCAACTTCACAGCCTTCCTGTCTCAGACTTCGTGATCTTTGTAGTCATTGTGAGCAGAAATAGTTCTGTTTCTCTGCCCTGCCCTCAACTCCCCAACACAAGCTCCCAACACTCACATTTCTACATTTGTTAAAATGATCTACATTGGTTACTATTTCATATAATAGCACCATATATGATGGCATAGTTTCACAGGAAACAAATATTAGATATTCCATAGTCAACTGTAAGTGGTATTATTGCAAAGTGGACGCATTTAGGAACAACAGAAACTCAGCAACAAAGTGTCAGACCATGTAAGGTAACAGAATGGGAGTGCTGAGGCGCATAGTGTGTAAAAGTCACGAACGCTCACAGAGTGTTAGAGTTCCAAACTTCCTTTGGCATTAACTCCAGCACACAAACTGTGCACTGCAAGCCTCACATCACCAAGAGCAATTCCAAGTGTCAGATGGAGTGGTGTAAAGCACCCTGCCACTGGACACTGGTGCAGTGGAAATGTGTTCTGTGGAGTGACAAATCAAGCTTCTCTGTCTGGCAGTCTGATACATGAGACTGGGTTTGACAGATGCCAGGAGAACGTTACCTGCCTGTCTGCATTGTGCCAACTGTAAAGTTTGGTGGAGGAGACATAAGGAGGGATAATGACCTCAACCCCATCAAACACTTTTGGGATGAACTAGAACAGAGATTGTGAGCCAGACCTTCACATCCAACATCAGTGCCTGACCTCACAAATGCTCTTCAGGACGAATGGGCCAAAATTCCCACAGACACACTCCAAAATCTTGTGGAAAGCCCACCAGAGAAGTGGCAGCTGTTGCAGCTGCAAAAGGGGGACCAGCTACTTGTTAATGTATGTGGATTTAGAATGGGACTTCATAAAGGTTCCTGTAGGTGTAATGGCCCTACACTTTTGTCCATACGGTGTACATAAAGCCAATACATCTACAAAATAAATTTATTATATAATAATTTATGTTTTGCTTGATTAAATGATACTCATGTGTTGTGTAATAGCACTAAATTTGAATTAATTTGAAATTAATTTATTTCCTCTCCCCGTCATTCGAGTTTGAATTGCAATTCAACATCTTACATGGTGGCCAATTCAATTTTAATTCCAATTCATGAATGGAATAGGGCACAACTCAAAAATTCTGAACAGCCCTAGTGCACAATGAGTCAAACTTTCTCTCTGCTTCTATGCAACTGTTAGATACTTGCAGACCATCGATGATGCACAGGGTTCTTGGCACTAGGCCTAAATGTCTAGGTGATGTACAAACATCATGGACATTTTACCAAACACTGTGGCCAAGTGGCCTGGGAGTGTATATGATGCTTATATCTGGTCCAGCTTTGGAGTGTCAGATGGCAAAGGATGGTGTGTTTGCTGGTGACTGGTTAATGATGGACAGCTGGGCTTTGTATCACACAGCAGGATTTCTTGCTTAGCCGGAAACATGTTGGATTTAAGATACCACAGTCATATGGACTTTATCTTCGTTCTCGTAGCGCATACAAGCATACACAAGTTTCTCATTAACTTTCTCAGCAATTTCTGCTGCTGTTACTGTGGGGTCAGACCAGACAGGCTAACCTTCGCTTGCCACATGCATCAATGAGCCTTGGGTGCCCATGACCTCATCACCGATTCACCAGTTGGCCATCCATGGACAACATTCGGTAGGTACTGACCACTGCCTACTGGGAACACCCCACGAAACCTTTTGCATTGTAAATGCTCTGACCCAGTTGTCTAGCCATCGCTATTTAGCCCTTGTCAAAGTCACTCAGATACTTACATTTTTCCTGCTTCCAGCACATCAACACAAGAACTGACATATTCACTTGGCCAATATACACTCACCTAAAGGATTATTAGGAACACCATACTAATACGGTGTTTGACCCCCTTTCGCCTTCAGAACTGCCTTAATTCTACATGGCATTGATTCAACAAGGTGCTGAAAGCATTCTTTAGAAATGTTGCCCCATATTGATAGGATAGCATCTTGCAGTTGATGGAGATTTGTGGAATGCACATCCAGGGCACAAAGCTCCCGTTCCACCACATCCCAAAGATGCTCTATTGGGTTGAGATCTAGTGACTGTGGGGGCCATTTTAGTACAGTGAACTCATTGTCATGTTCAAGAAACCAATTTGAAATGATTCGAGCTTTGTGACATGGTGCATTATCCTGCTGGAAGTAGCCATCAGAGGATGGGTACATGGTGGTCATAAAGGGATGGACATGGTCAGAAACAATGCTCAGGTAGGCCGTGGCATTTAAACGATGCCCAATTGGCACTAAGGGGCCTAAAGTGTGCCAAGAAAACATCCCCCACACCATTACACCACCACCACCAGCCTGCACAGTGGTAACAAGGCATGATGGATCCATGTTCTCATTCTGTTTACGCCAAATTCTCACTCTACCATTTGAATGTCTCAACAGAAATCGAGACTCATCAGACCAGGCAACATTTTTCCAGTCTTCAACTGTCCAATTTTGGTGTGCTTGTGCAAATTGTAGCCTCTTTTTCCTATTTGTAGTGGAGATGAGTGGTACCCGGTGGGGTCTTCTGCTGTTGTAGCCCATCCGCCTCAAGGTTGTGCGTGTTGTGGCTTCACAAATGCTTTGCTGCATACCTCGGTTGTAACGAGTGGTTATTTCAGTCAAAGTTGCTCTTCTATCAGCTTGAATCAGTCGGCCCATTCTCCTCTGACCTCTAGCATCAACAAGGCATTTTCGCCCACAGGACTGCCGCATACTGGATGTTTTTCCCTTTGCACACCATTCTTTGTAAACCCTAGAAATGGTTGTGCGTGAAAATCCCAGTAACTGAGCAGATTGTGAAATACACCAACAACCATGCCACGCTCAAAATTGCTTAAATCACCTTTCTTTCCCATTCTGACATTCAGTTTGGAGTTCAGGAGATTGTCTTGACCAGGACCACACCCCTAAATGCATTGAAGCAACTGCCATGTGATTGGTTGTTTAGATAATTGCATTAATGAGAAATTGAACAGGTGTTCCTAATAATCCTTTAGGTGAGTGTATAATGGCACCCTTGACTGGTGCCATTGTAATGAGATAATCAATGTTAATCACTTCACCTGACAGTTTTTATAACGTTACGGTAAGTTAAACGTGAAAAATACACTGGCTCAATTTATATAGTGTTTCTCAAAGATTGCATACTTTAATTTAATAATCTGTTAAATTTATTTAGACATTATTAGGTTAACCTAACCTGCTAGTGTGTAGAAAAGTCCAGTGACTTTGGCAGATGCTGTTTTCATTATATTTTCATGACCTTATTGCTGTGACAGAGAAACAAACTAGATCCTCAGAGAATAATCAACTTCTGCAAATCTGAGGGTGGAGAATAACTGACCTGCTCATGGCTGCTGCTCTTCCCTGGTACCTGTTGATCAGCTTCCTTTATGGACTGCATGTGCTTCACACACTACAGAAACCACAAATTCCTCTACAGAAACAGCAACTTCCTCTGCAAACAGTGAGAGAGTATCAGCACTGTGGGTTCAATGCTGCTCGAAGTATGACTTCTGCAAAGACAACCGAACAGCCGCCGGCTCCATGATGCTGGCAGTTGGTCTCATGGTCGTTACTGCTCTGTCTATAGATATACGTACACAAGTTTCTCCATTATTTGCCTTTCTTTTAGTTAAAAGAGAGCAGACACTGAGCTTCAGTGAGATATTCTCATAATCAGTGAAAATCCCCAGAAGGCAGTAATTCTTTGTGGCAGAGGGGATTGTGCTGTTTGTGACAGGCATCCCCATACACTGATACACTTGTAACATTAAATTCACTGCCTAATATTGTGTAGGTCCCTCTCATGCTGCCAAATCAGCTCTGACCCATTGAGGCATGGACCCAATGTTTCCCAGCAGAACATGGCCCAGAACATTACACTGCCTCTGCCGGCTTGACATCTTCTTATAGTGCATCCTGGTGCCATCTCTTCCTCAGCTGTCCACAAGATGTGTTGGACAAGACTCATCAGACCAGGCCACCTTCTTCCATTGCTCCATGGTCCAGTTCTGACACTCACCTGCCCATAGTAGGCACTTTCGGTGGTGAACAGGGGTCAATATGACCGGTCTGCAGCTACGCTGCCCCATATGCAGCAAGCTGTGATACATTGTGTGTTCTGACACCTCTCCATCATAGCCGGCATTAACTTCTGCAAATAATTGAGCTTCTCATGGCTGCTGCTCTTCCCTGGTAGATGTTTATCAGCTTCATTTATGGACTGCATGTGCTTCACACACCACAGAAACCACAAATTCCTCTACAGAAACAGCATCTTCCTCTGCAAACAGTGAGAGAGTATCAGCACTGTAGGTTGACTGCAGCTCAAAGGATGAATTCTGCAGACACCTGGAGCATGGCCATGGGCTCCATGGTGCTGGCTGCTGGCCTCATGGTCCTTACTGCTCTGTCTATAGGTATCCATACACAAGTTTCTCCATTATTTGCCTTTCTTTTGGTTGAAAGAGTGCAGACTGGGCTTCAGTGAGATATTCTGCTAGGACCCTGCTGTTTGTTACAGGTGTCCATGAATAACCAAATTATTCTGTCATGCCTTGCAGTGATTCTGGGATGTTTTACAACTTGAGGTGGAATATTTATTTTATTTTACACAACTAGACATTAAATTATGTGCTCTTCTGTGGTCTGTTGCTCAAACACAGCTGTCTGTCCTACCAGTACTTGAATGGTGTTTGGATTTCAGTATATTTCCCATGTTTTGTCCATGACCTGAAGTATCCTAACCTAACATTCATGGGTGTCGATTAGGGATGTGACTTTTTGGCAAAAACACTATTCAAAAATCGAGGAGAACTATTCGAAATTTTTTCGAAAATCGACCCCCCCCGCCCGTACGCATGTGCGCATGCGCACAAACACACGACGACAGAGAGGGTGAAAAAGGTATTTTTTACTGTTTAATCACACGACACAAACTGTTCCAAATCACAGTACAGTAAATGAACAAGAGCAACTCACCCATTAAACTATATTTTAGATTATCTCAATTTTAAAAATGCATCACTAACCACATTTAGAACTGCCTAGCCAATAAGGCTAAATCCGGTGAAACGGCCTGAACTGTCGGCAACAATATATAACACGTTTAAACAAGCACTCATAGCCAGACCTATGCCATATTTTTGTTCAAAAAAATTAACATGTCCACATGTTCAGGGTGGAGACGGGTGCGCAGTCTATTGACAATTAATCCAGCTGCGGAGAACACTCGCTCCGATGGCACGGACGTCGCAGGCACACTCAAGTAAGCGCTCGCTAACTTTGCCAGGCGGGGGTATTTCTGTTGGTTGGCTTTCCACCACGTCATGGGGTCATACGCCGCACGGTAAAATTCAGCTTTCTTCTTCTGGAGTAGCCTATGAGCTAGTAGACCTAGTCTCCCGTGCCTGTAGGGAGCTTTACTGTTAGCGACACCCTCAGGCTGAATTAATGCTTTACATGACGTATTGGTGAGGAAACGTCCTCATTTCTGTTCCGTGTTTTTTTTCGGAGTCCCTTAAGTGAGATAACGGTATTCGAAATAACTATTCGATATTCGAACGTATATCGAATATTCGAGTATTCGAAAATCATGTCTCATCCCTAGTGTCGATATGTATTCATTCAAATGCAATTTTCCTTACCATCTCTTTCCACTACTGCTTTCCCACACTGGATAAGAGAGTCTGCTAACTGTAATGTAACATCTCACAGCCAGTTTTCGGTCCTACTTTTCAAAACCTGTGTCGGCATCAATTTCACAGTCAGCTGTAAGTAATTTGTTTTGTTATCAAGCTGCTAACTTTCATCATCACCACCTAGTTCTGTGACATACAGTATACTGGTATTGACGATAACCGTGATGTTTTAAAAAATGAAATATCAACATCATGTTAATAATACACAAACAGTATGATGATATTATAAAAAATCCAGTGCCAGTAACTGATTCACACTCCAGCATAGTAGGTGGCAGTATTGCTCCTTAATACTGTGTTTAAGAGAACAGGATTAGTAAAATAAGTAAATGCAGTTTTTACCTGGTACACAAGCTGGATGATGTTAGAGAGGATGCAAGAATTTCATGGTGATAATTATAAAATCAATAGGTGACACTTTTGGTTTTGCTTTTTATCCCAAAATAAATTCATTTATTGATCCTATGTTTATGTTTACATGAAATTGAGTACAAAATCAACTAGACTGATAAATAAAATAAATCAGTGGAAAAGGTGTCCTCTTAAGCACTGTAACTACAGCACAAATCTGTATTGTGTTTCTTCTGTGCCATGCAAGGTGTCTGGTGAGGAGCATTAGAGAGCAGCTTGTGTTCCTCTGGGTTGATGAGGCAGCTGGCTTTCTCCCGTTACTCTACTGTGGCCCCTACATATAATCCAAAGCATTCACAGCACCCTTAGTGTTAGAAGTTGAATTTAGCAAGAAAAGCACTTTCTTCCAAGTGTCTCATGTCATTTGATGAAGGTTGCAACCCACAGAGGTATCTGGCTGGCGGCACACAGCATATATTTATATATCTGCCGTGCTGGGGAGCAGTGAAAAGCATATGATGGGATTAATTGATTATTCCCGTTTAGCGTTAAATAACACAACTACAATAAAAATAGAGCATACATCGGAATTACCAGAGGACAGAGATCTGGTGGCTAAAGCATTCCCTAAATGGACTTTTTAATACAACCTGAAAAAAATAATGACAAAAAAAAGTACATTTTGTTAGTAGTGTACCACTTAAACAGTAGAATGCACTGTGCTGTTGCAAAGTGCCTTTGGAAAAAGTCTTCAAACCTTGATGCTTACAGTAACAGGTAAGCAGGCCAAGATGGCACCAAAGCTCTTTGATAATGTCCATCCATCCATCTATTATCTCCCGCTTATCTGAGGTCGGGTCACGGGGGCAGCAGTCTCAGCAGGGAAACCCAGACTTCCCTCTCCCCGGCCACTTCATCCAGCTCCTCTGGGGGAATCCCGAGGCGTTCCCAGGCCAGCTGAGAGACATAGTCCCTCCAGCGTGTCCTGGGTCTTCCCCGGGGCCTCCTCCCAGTGGGACATGCCCGGAACACCTCACCAGGGAGGCGTCCAGGAGGCATTCTAATCAGATGCCTGAGCCACTTCATCTGACTACTCTCAATGCGGAGGAGCAGCGGCTCTACTCTGAGTCCCTCCCGAATGACCGAGCTCCTTACCCTATCTCTAAGGGAGAGCCCAGCCAACCTGTGGAGGAAACTCATTTCGGCCGCTTACACTTGCGATCTCGTTCTTTCGGTCACTACCCACAGCTCGTGACCATAGGTGAGGGTAGGAACGTAGATCGACGGGTAAATCGAGAGCTTCGCCTTTTGGCTCAGCTCCTTCTTTACCATGACAGACCGATGCAGCGCCCACATCACTACGGACGCCGCACCGATCCGCCTGTCGATCTCCCGCTCCATCGTCCCCCAACTCGTGAACAAGACCCCGAGATACTTAAACTCCTCCACTTGGGGAAGGACCCCATCCCTGACACAGAGAGAGCATTCTACCCTTTTCCGGCTGAGGACCATGGTCTTGGATTTGGAGGTGCTGATTCTCATCCCAGCCCATTCACACTCGGCTGCAAACTGTCCCAGCGAGAGCTGAAGGTCATGGTCCGATGAGGCCAACAGGACAACATCATCTGCAAAAAGCAGAGACCTAATCCTGAGGTTACCAAACCGGACACCCTCAACCCCCTGGCTGCGCCTAGAAATTCTGTCCATAAAAACTATGAACAGGATCGGTGACAAAGGGCAGCCCTGACAGAGTCCAACCCTCACCGGAAACAAGTCCGACTTATTGCCGCCCATGCGAACCAGACTCTGGCACCGGTCATACAGGGACCGAACAGCCCTTAAAAGGAAGCCCGGCACCCCATACTCCCAGAGCACCCCCCACAGGACTCCCCGAGGGACACGGTCGAATGCCTTCTCCAAGTCCACAAAACACATGTAGACTGGTTGGGCAAACTCCCATGAACCCTCCAGAACCCTGCGGAGAGTATAGAGCTGGTCCGCTGTTCCACGGCCGGGGCAAAAACCACACTGCTCCTCCTGAATCCGAGGTTCGACAATCCGGCAGACCCTCCTCTCCAGAACCCCCGAATTAACCTTACCAGGGAGGCTGAGGAGTGTGATCCCCCTATAGTTGGAGCACACCCTCTGGTCCCCTTTCTTAAAGAGGGGGACCACCACCCCGGTCTGCCAGTCCAGAGGCACTGCCCCCGATGTCCATGCGATGCTGCAGATGCATGTCAACCAGGACAGCCCCACAGCATCCAGAGCCTTAAGGAACTCTGGGCAGATCTCATCCACCCCCGAGGCTTGGCCACCGAGGAGCTTTTTAACCACCTCAGTGACCTCCGCCCCCGAGACAGGGGAGTCCACACCCAAGCCCCCATACTCTGCTTCAACATTGGAAGGCGTGTCGGTGGGATTGAGGAGGTCTTCGAAGAACTCCTTCCACTGACCAAAAACGTCCCGGGCTGAGGTCAGCAGCACTCCATCCCCACCATAAACAGTGTTGATGTTGCACCGCTTTCCCACCTGGAGCCGCCGGATGGTGGACCAGAATCGCCTCGAAGCCATCCGGAAGTCGTTTTCTATGGCCTCACCAAACTCCTCCCAAACCTGGAATTTTGCCTCAGCGACCGCCGAAGCTGCATCCCGCTTGGCCTGCCGGTACCTGTCAGCTGCCTCTGGAGTCCCACAGGCTAAAAAGGCCCGATAGGACTCCTTCTTCAGCTTGACGACATCCCTCACCACTGGTGTCCACCAGCGGGTTCGCAGATTGCCGCCGCGACAGGCACCGACCACCTTACGGCCACAGCTCCAGTCAGCCGCCTCCACAATAGAGGCGCAGAACATGGCCCATTCGGACTCAATGTCCCTCGCCTCCCCCGGGACATGGGGGAAGTTCTGCTGGAGGTAGGAATTGAAACTCCTCCTGACAGGGGATTCCACCAGACGTTCCCAGCAGACCTGCACTATACACTTGGGCCTGCCAGGCCTGGCCAGCTTCCTCCCCCACCAGCGGAGCCAACCCACCACCAGGTAGTGATCAGTTGACAGCTCCGCCCCTCTCTTCACCCGAGTGTCCAAGACATGCGGCCGCAAGTCCGAAGACACGACTACAAAGTTGATCATCGAACTGCGGCCTAGGGTGTCCTGGTGCTAGGTGCACATATGAACACCCTTTTGCCTGAACATGGTGTTCATTATGGACAATCCGTGACGAGCACAGAAGTCCAACAACAGAACACCACTCGGGTTCAGATCGGGGGGGGGCATTCCTCCCAATCATGCCACTCCAGGTCTCATTGTCATTGCCCACGTGAGCATTGAAGTCCCACAGCAGAACAAGAGAGTCCCCAGAATGAGTGCTCTCCAACACCCCTTCCAGGGACTCTAAAAAGGGTGGGTACTCTGAATTGCCGCTCGGCGCATAAGCGGAAACAACAGTCAGAACCCGTCCCCCCACCCGAAGGCGAAGGGAGGCTACCCTCTCGTCCACTGCGGTAAACCCCAATGTACAGGTGCCCAGCCAGGGGGCAATAAGTATGCCCATCCCCGCTCGGTGCCTCTCCCCGCAGGCAACTCCAGAGTGGAAGAGGGTCCATCCCCTTCGAGGAGATTGGTTCCAGAGCCCAAGCTGTGCGTGGAGGTGAGCCCGACTATGTCTAGCCGGAACTTCACAACCTCGCGCACCAGCTCAGGCTCCTTCCCCATCAGAGATGAGACATTCCATGTCCCAAGAGCTAGCTTCTGCAGCTGAGGATCGGACCGTCAAGGTCCCCGCCTTTGTCCACTGCCCAGCTCACAACGCATCTGACCCCTATGGCCCCTCCTATAGGTGGTGAGCCCATTGGAGGGGGGACCCACGTGCCTTGTTCGGGCTGTGCCTGACCAGGCCCCATGGGTATAGGCCTGGCCACCAGGCGCTCGCCATCGAGCCCCACCCCAGGCCTGGCTCCAGAGGGGGGCCCTGGTGACCTGCGTCCGGGCAAGGGAAAACGTGTTTCCATCTTGTTTTTCTTCATAAGGGGTCTTTTGAGCCGCACTTCGTCTGGTTCCTCACCCAGGACCTGTTTGCCTTGGGTGACCCTACCAGGGGCATAAAGCCCCGGACAACTTAGCTCCTGGGATCGCTGGAACACGCAAACCCCTCCACCACGATAAGGTGTCGGCTCCAGGAGCCCAATTCCACTGCGACCACCCCGACTGGCTGTTCGGCCCTGGGGCCGGCCCAGGCACCTTCCTCAGCCTCCAAGAGGTGGCCGTTGGGGGGGAGGGGGTTCTGTCAAGCCCCCCTCATGAGCATGCCAAATGTCTGAATACCAACACCTGTTCTCTGCCTTTAAAACCCCAGGCTTCCTCTGAGGTATTGTTGGTGTGTGATGGAGAACACTAAGCATGCTTGTGTGGCCCTCCGGCACCTGCAGGAGCCACTGCCCCCCCTCATCACTTCCAACTACGCCACCTACTCCTAATTGAGCAGGAAATTAGTGCCCCTTAACTAGCCCCCACCATAAGGGGTCGCCCTGCACTGGAGGTGTTCAAAATAAATGAACTGCTGGAGGCTGAGGTGCAAAAGCAATGGGCACAATCTTATTTACAGGATTATCACAAAAAAAATTTAAACTGGATCCATACCCTCAGATATACAGATTGTCACATTACAAAACTCTCCATCCCAAAAATTAAACTTAGCGGCAGGGAGATCCAGCTTACAATGTCCAGAGTGGTATCCCAATCCTCAGCGTTGCCACGTACTCCACTACAACTTCACACCTGGGTTAATCAAGCCCCAAACCCCCCTTATCAACACAACAACTACACGCATGCAATATCACACAGAGACACACTCCTGATCCTAAAATATTACCGTAGCGCAATTAGCTCGACATGCAAAATACCCGTGGCCATCATGCAAGCTGAGGATAAGATCCCCCTCCCCCCAACAGCCACAATGGGCAGATATTACTGTACACCCGTTATCAAAGCCTTTCAGTGAAACAATGTTTCACAGGCACGGAATAGCAAACAATGCAACACATAGCCTTATGGTACCATACATGCTTATGCCACGTGTGGACATATGGTTTGGGGGTGTTAATGGTTGCCGTTTAAACTTTAATAGAATAAAAATACATTACATGTATTTTATTAATGTGTTATTTTTAATTACGTTTTAAGGAATAATAAAACATATAGCAGGATGAACGTAAGCTAGCGCATACACGTCCTGCGGGGTTCCATCCGTCCGCAGTAGACACGAGCGCCCCGAAGTATTTTAAAAGAAGAAAGCACCAAAATGTTTTAAGCAAGAAAAACTTTAGTGTTGCATTTAAAAAGAAAGAAAGAAAAGCAGGCAGAATTTAAACAAGTACAAACATGCCCGAGCGAAACACCGTATTTTAAGCACAAACGACACAAAACCCAAACTTTAACTTTATGAATCATTTAAAAAATACTGCGTGTTTCAAGCAAACAACACAAGTCCCAAAGTTTAACTTTTTAAAAGAAAGAAAAGCCAGAGCAGGTGAAATTTAAACAAGTAGAGACATGCCTGAGCGAAACACTGTCAAGATAAAACACCGTATTTTAAGCACAAACGACACAAGTCCCAAACTTTAACTTTTAAACTAGAGACATACCCGAGCGAAACAAGCACAAAAGAGCAAATGCGAAAGCACAAACATTTTAGCACAAGTTTTTAAAAACAAGAAAAGCCATAATCAGTTTAACAGTTTATTTCAATGTAAAAGAGAAAAAGCATTTTCACCAAACCATGGCCCTTAATTGTGAAAGTGTCAGGCAATGTGAGGGAGAAGGGAAGGGATGTTTTATTTTTTTATTTTTGATTGGGGTGTGTTATTTATATTGGATCGCGTGTGTCACGCTCGGGTAAGAAGGGAAATGGAGATCCAGAGGTGCAGGGAAACGGAAACTTTAATGAAAGGAGTGGAGGACCCTTTCTGGTGAGCGAGGTCCCTGCCCAGAACCGGAGCACTCTCTCCCCCGAGGGGGTGCAGAGGTGGACAGTCGTGGGGAGAGCTCCGATCCTGGTCGAGGACAGCCGATGTCGAGGTACAAAGGGGGCGCGCTGAAGTCGTGGTCGAGGTCCGGTAGCAGAGTTCGTTAACAGGGGATTCCGTCCGACAGAGAGGCACAAGACCGGGGCACAAGTGGATGGGGAGACAGCGAACGCCGGGCTCAGCAGAGCAGGGAGGCTAAGGACGGGAACGGGTCTGAAGGAGGAAGGAAAGCAGGTAAGGATTGGACACAGGGCAAACAGGCAGGACGGGGCTAAACGGGTAAACGAGAGACAGGAGTAACGCTCAGTACGGCTTCTATTCATCGGCTCAATACTTCGCAAAGAACGATCTGTGACCTCTCAGCTTATAAGAAAGTTGATTGGAGGCAGAAGGGTTGCACCCGTCGGGTCCCGCCCCCGTGGGCGTGACAGAACCCCCCCCCTGACGGCCGCCTCCCGGAGGCCGACGACGTTTGCGGGGGCGCCCCCTGGGACGTGGGGCCGGTTTATCGGGATGGGACTGGTGGAAAGCAGCCCTCAGAGCTGGATCCGCGACTGCGGAGGCTTACACCCAACTCCGATCTTCCGGGTCATCACCGACCCAGTCCACGAGATACTGGAGCTGCCCCCGACGTCTCCGCGAATCCAGGAGGCTGTAGATCCGGGAGGAGGGTCCCTCCTCAGCCACGGACGGCAAACTCTCTCTGGCGCCGTCGGCGGGCGGCTGTAGCGGGCTATACCTGACAGGTTTCAGGAGGGAGACATGAAAGGTGGGACAGATCCTGTACATGCGTGGCAGTTGCAACCTGACCGTGACCGGTCCCACTCTGTTCAGGATCCGGAATGGCCCTATATACCGGCTCGTGAGCTTTCGACACCCCGGGATCCGAAGGTTCTTGGTGGATAACCACACTTGTTGCCCCGCTCTGTAGGGGAATCCAGGCCGGCGGTGACGGTCTGCTTGTCTCTTCTGTCGACCAGCCTGCTTGCGGAGGGTCCTTTGGACTTGGCGCCACGCCCGCCGACTGCGAATCCCAGGGGAATAGGGGCGGTTGGAAGCTTAACACACATTGGAAAGGAGTTAATTTAGTAACGGGACTCACTCGAGAATTCAGGGAATATTCCACCCAAATCAAATGAGAGGCCCAACTAGTTGGGTCGACCCGGCTGAGCAAGCGGAGAGCCTTGGCCACCTCTTGGTTGGTGCGCTCGGCTAGTCCATTAGCCTGGGGGTGATAAGCAGTGGTTAAACTGAGTGACACCTTTAACTTGGAGCAGAAGGCTTGAAATACCCGGGAGGTGAACTGCGGTCCTCGATCAGAAACCAGATCCTCAGGGATGCCTGTGATACGAAATAGTTCATTAACTAGGACCTCGGCTAGTTCTATAGCGGAAGGTAATTTCGGGAGAGCAACTAACCAACACATCTTTGAAAAGCGGTCTACGATGGTAAGTATAGTGGTCTTACCAGAGGACCGGGGTAGGTCCGTGATAAAATCCATAGCGACATGTGACCAAGGCCGGGAGGGAACAGGTAAGGGTTGAAGGAGACCAGCGGGGCTGGAGGTAGGTGATTTGCATCTAGCACAGTCAGTGCAGCTTTCTACGAAAGCCTGGATTTGTCGACGCCAACCGGGCCACCAATACCGTCGGGCAACAAGACGCTGGGTGGCGGACACCCCGGGGTGCCCTGTTCCCGGTTGTGCATGGATCCAACGAAGCAACTCCTGGCGATGTGAAGGTGATACATAAAGCAACCCAGGAGGGCAACCAGCGGGGGGGGCTCGGTTCTCATTTACTAACCTGATGGTTTCTTCCAAGCCCCAGGTGATGGATGATACGAAGCAGGAGGGAGGTAGGATCGGGTATGTGTACTCCGTATTGTCGGGGGGGTCGAACTGTCGGGACAGGGCGTCGGCTTTTACATTCTTACTTCCTGGCAAGTAATTGACGTGAAACGAGAAGCGAGCAAACCACAGCGCCCAGCGAGCCTGACGGGAGGTGAGTCGTTTGGCTGATCGCAGATACTTCAAGTTACGGTGGTCGGTCAACACGACGAAGGGGTGTCGGGCTCCTTCTAGCCAATGGCGCCACTCCTCTAAGGCTAACTTCATGGCGAGTAGTTCGCGATCACCCACAGCATAGTTCCGCTCAGCGGACGTTAGCTTCTTAGACATGTATGCACAAGGATGTCTTCTTCCTGTCTCAGGATCGCGTTGAACCAAGACGGCTCCCACACCAGCCTCGGAAGCATCCACCTCTACTTCAAAAGGAAGTTCCGGCCGCAGTTGCTTCAGCACCGGGGCTGTGCAGAACACTTGCTTTAACCGGACAAAGGCAAGTTCCGCTGCTGCGGTCCAGCTAAGCCGAGCAGGTTTTCCACGAGTGAGCGAGGTGAGAGGAGCCGCGACCGTACTATAGTTACGAACGAACCTTCGGTAAAAGTTGGCAAAACCAAGAAAGCGCTGCAGCTCTTTAAGGGTTTTTGGTCGTGGCCATTCTTGTATGGCCGAGATCTTCTGGTCGTCCATCGCTACCGCTCCGGGCTGAATGACGTATCCTAGGAACTTCACGGAGCTCTGATGAAACTCACATTTTTCCCCTTTGACAAAGAGATGATGGTCCCTAAGCCGTTGTAATACCTGACGTACATGACGTACGTGATCCTGTTTCGACGGCGAGTAAATCAGAATATCATCATTGTAAACCACTAGAAATTTGTTTAACATATCATGAAACACTTTATTCATAAAGGCTTGAAAAATGGAAGGGCTATTCACCAACCCGTATGGCATAACTAGATACTCGTACTGCCCCCTACTGGTGATAAAGGACGTCTTCCATTCGTCTCCAGCTCGGATTCTCACTAGATTGTATGCGCTGCGCAGGTCCAGCTTAGTGAAAATCACCGCCTCCCGAAGCTGTTCTAGGGCAGAAGGGATTAGCGGCAGTGGTTCCCTTCTTTTAACGGTGATCGCATTCAGTGCTCGATAGTCCACCACTGGACGTAATCCTCCATCCTTCTTCTTAATGAAGAAAAACCCAGCCGTCACGGGTGAAGTGGATGGTTGGATAATACCCTGTTTCAAACCCTCCTGAATGTAGGACTCCAGTGACTCCTCTTCCTGCAGGGAAACAGGGTACAACCTGCCGCGAGGTAAGGTAGCGTCGTTTAAGAGCTCAATAGCACAATCGCACTCCCGGTGAGGCGGCAGACTGAATGCGTCAGTGTACTCCTTATACTCTATCGGTACTGCTTCTAGGTTCTCAGGCTCCGGACTCTCTACTCCGGTGGCTTTACATGTAAGGGCCATGCAGTTACGACGGCACAGGTCCGACCATGCCACTATCTCCCCAGTCCGCCACTCGAGGTGCGGGTTATGTTTTCGCAGCCATGGGAGTCCTAGTATCAACAGGTCCTTTGCTTGAGGAAGAACAAACACCTCGATGTCCTCTCTATGAAGGACCCCTACTTGCATCCTAAACGGACCAGCCCGACAGAGGATAGTCCCTCCTACCATCCGTTCTCCGGTAACGCCTTGCACGGAGATAGGGTGAGAGAGCGTCTGCATGGGTAAACCCATTTGGACAGCTAGGCTGGCATTGATAAAGTTACCCGCCGCCCCGCTGTCGATAAGTGCTCTAACAGAACGACGCTTCTCCCCATATTCCAAGAACACTGACACACTGAATTGAGAGACCGACACGGGGGGCAAGGAAGACACACCTACCAGAAGGAGGGCTTTGTCCTGGTCCGGTCGGATGGGACAGGTTGAGATGGTATGCCCGGCTCCCCCACAATACAGGCAGAGACCCGCTTGAAGACGTCGTCTTTGTTCTTCTAAGGTAAGTGGCGAACGGCCGACTTGCATCGGTTCTGGCGCTTCGATCGCTAAGTGGGGCGTTCCCCGAGGGGCCTCAGAGGGGCCCCGTCGACGACGTCTGTCCCTCACAGTGTTGTCCAGCCGAACCGCTTGTCGGACAAGGTCGTCAAAAGAAGGGGCCTCTCCTTTATGAGACAGCTCGTCCTGTAAGTCTGGAGTTAACGCTTTCAGGAAAATGGTCTGAAGACAGTCATCCGGCCATCGCAGATTGGCGGCTATGGTCCGGAACTCCAGGGAAAAGTCAGCGGCCGACCGATTCCCCTGACGGCACTCCAACAGCCGAAAACCTGGTCTTCTGCCAACCGCTGGATGGTCGAAGACCTCCATTAAAACCCGATGGAACTCCCTTCCGGACTCCAGGAGCGGGCTGTCATCACCCCACAAAGCCATGGCCCATTCAAGGGCCCGGCCGGTTAACAAGGAGATGGTGAAACGTACCTCCGAACCCGGGTGCCTGAACTGCTCCGGATGCTCCTCCACGTATACCGCATTGCATAAGGAATCCTCGGCACCGGTCCGGATTCCCATCGTAACGCTCGGGCATGGCGATCGGCACAGGGGAGGAAGGACGTGGAGGAGACTCTGGGAAGGGTACCTGGGCGGCTTGTGCAGCGACCAACTGTTCCAGGGCGGCCATACGATGTTCCATGTTCCCTGCTGGATCCATAGTTAGGCGAAGTATTCTGTTACGCTCGGGTAAGAAGGGAAACGGAGATCCAGAGGTGCAGGGAAACGGAAACTTTAATGAAAGGAGCGGAGCACCCTTTCTGGTGAGCGAGGTCCCTGCCCAGAACCGGAGCACTCTCTCCCCCGAGGGGGTGCAGAGGTGGACAGTCGTGGGGAGAGCTCCGATCCTGGTCGAGGACAGCCGATGTCGAGGTACAAAGGGGGCGCGCTGAAGTCGTGGTCGAGGTCCGGTAGCAGGGTTCGTTAACAGGGGATTCCGTCCTACAGAGAGGCAAAAGACCGGGGCACAAGCGGATGGGGAGACAGCGAACGCCGGGCTCAGCAGGGCAGGGAGGCTAAGGACGGGAACGGGTCTGAAGGAGGAAGGAAAGCAGGTAAGGATTAGACAGGGCAAACAGGCAGGACGGGGCTAAACGGGTAAACGAGAGACAGGAGTAACGCTCAGTACGGCTTCTATTCATCGGCTCAATACTTCGCAAAGAACGATCTGTGACCGCTCAGCTTATAAGGAAGGTTGATTGGAGGCAGAAGGGTTGCACCCATCGGGTCCCGCCCCTGTGGGCGTGACAGCGTGTGCTTTTGATTTTGATGTGGTTTGTGTGAAATTTGTGATTTGCACGTGTGAGTGTTTAATTGATTTATTGGTTAAAGTATATGGGGAAGTGTGCGAGAGATGGTGGGGGTGGAACGGAAAGACAGAGCGAGTCGAACTCTGGACAGACGATCGGTAGCGGGACCTGGTGTGATTTAAGTGCCCGGTGATCCTGTGTTTAAAGGAACGTTTGTATTCCTGGTGGCTGTGGACGAGTATTAGCGGTGGCTGGTCTGGCTATTCATTGCCCTTTTCCCTTTTCCGTGCCTGACGAGCGGCGTGCATCAAGGAGTCGTCTGATTGGTCGGCTCTGAATTAAGAAGATTGGAGCTGTGGCAGTGACGATCGACGGATTGTGGACTTCCTTCCAATTACCCTGTTGGATACATTTTATGTTTTATCATGGGCCCATGTAAATAACTTTTTTTTGTTTGTGAGTGTGTGTGGATTATTATTAGTTTTATATTCTGTTTTTTTGCTGTGTAGTGCTATGGTGGGTTATAGGAAATTTACCTGCTCGTTTGGTTGTTGTGGGTTTGTGAGCTTGGAATATATGATTTCTGGGTCTTATCTTTGTAATAATAAACTAGTTACCATTTTAATATTATGTGGTTTGGGGTTTTAGCACCTGCTTATAGAAGAAGGGGGTTCAGCTAGTCCCCCTGACATTTTTTGGCGTAGTCGGCAGGATACCCCTTTTTGTATGGACCATCAGAATATAGTTACCGGGGGTGGTAGAGGAGAGCAAGTCAGTATAGGGTCTGCAGCTTCTCAGGGAAGAATGACGGTCCCCCCAGCCTCTCCCGTGATAATGCCCTGGTTTTTTAGTATGCAGTGGGTACCTAAGTTTAGTGGAGAGCGACAGAAATATGGTGAGTGGCAGACACAGATGAAGGCAATGTTGCGGGCTCAGCCTTTGACTGGAGAGCAACAGGTTGACTTTATTATCAGTGCACTAGATGGTGAAGCGTGCCGGGAAGTGGCTCTCCTTCCTGGAAGGGAACGGGTGGATGGTGAGCAGTTGCTCTCTGCCCTGCAGAATTTATATGGTAGTACTGCTACTGTTGCACAGATGCGGGTGGATTTTTTTAAGTGTCAGGGATTAGAAGAAGGGGTGGCATCATATACATTGCGGCTGCGAGAGTGTTACACTCATTGGCAGGGCGTTGATCCGGAGGGTGTGCAGGAGGAGGAAGCCTTGTTGCTGGACCAGTTTGTTTTGGGGTTACGGGCAGGGCCAGTGCGACAAGAGATTCAGCGAATGTTGAGACGAAATCCACACCTTCAGTTTACTACTGCTGCGGCAGAAGCGCAAATTCTGGAGGAAGAGCAGGTGGAGTCTACTGTGGAGGTTCAGGTGGTGCGGACTGCGCCCCAGGGGCGAAGTAGGGATCAGGGGGAGGTGTTGCCTAGTAGGCTAGAAGATTTAAAGGAGAGCCTTAAAGTGGAATTGCGTCAAGAGCTGACCACTCAGTTGAGGAGTGTGAGCCAGGAGATATTGGAGGAACTAAGGAGCCGATCGTTGTTGGATGCTGGACTATCGACGGCTTAATGCAGTAACCCATAAGGATGCTTATCCTCTGCCTCGCATAGAGGAGTCCCTGACAAGTTTGCGAAAGGGGCAGTGGGTATTGGCAAGTAGAGATGGAGGAGCGTGATCGACAGAAGACGGCCTTTACTACTCCAGTAGGGCTGTATGAGTTTGAGCGCATGCCTTTTGGGCTGTGTAATGCACCAGCTACATTCCAGAGGCTTATGCAGCGGTGTCTGGGAGGGTTAGTAAACAAATCTTTACTGGTGTACTTGGGTGATGTAATTGTGTTCTCCCCGAGTTTTGAGGACCATCTGCGGGACTTGGAGCAGGTATTTCAAAGGTTTCAGAGCTATGGGTTGAAGTTGCAGCCTAAGATGTGTAGGTTTTTCCAGCAGCAAGTTGCTTACCTTGGTCATGTCATCAGCTCAGAGGGTGTGGCGACAGATCCAGAAAAAGTGGCACTTGTTAAGGAGTGACCAGTTCCAGAGACCGTTCGGCAGGTACGGTCTTTCTTGGGGTTCGCAGGGTATTACTGGCGGTTTATCACTGGATTTTCTAAAATTGCTGCCCATTGACCCACCTGTTGCAGGGTACGACTTCGTGCTCCAAGACTGCCCCGGTGGAGTGGACGGAACAGTGCGAGCAGGCTTTCCAACAGCTTAAAACTGCTTTACTGAATGCCCCAATTTTAGCTTATGCGGACTTTAGTTTGCCTTTCCGTCTTTATACTGATGCCAGTTTGGAGGGTTTGGGGGCAGTGTTGGCCCAGGTACAGGGTGGACAGGAGCGGGTCATCGCCTATGCAAGCCGCAGTTTACATCTGGCAGAACGGAATGACCAGAACTATAGCTCTTTTAAGTTGGAGTTGTTAACCTTGAAATGGGCTGTCACTGAAAAGTTGAAGGATTATTTGTGGAATGCAGAGGTAGAGGTGTTCACCGATAATAATCCATTAGTTCATCTGGAGACGGCTCGGCTGGGGGCGACAGAGCAACGGTGGGCCGTGCAGTTAGCCAACTATTGCTTAACGATTAAGTATCAACCGGGCCATATTAATCAGAATGCAGACATTTTGTCGAGACTACCTGGAGAGCGGGGTGGTGTGCAGGTGCGGCTGGCAACTCAGACTCTGGATGAGGAAAGTGATGAGGTAGTGAGGTGGAGCGAGTTGCAACAACAGGACTCAGACCTGAAGCAGTTGTCTTGTTGGAAGGAGCAAGGTCAGAACCCTTCCCTTCTGGAAGAGAGTTCAGCCTCCCCCAGTTTGAAGTTGTTAATGAAGGAGTGGCCTAAGATTGAGCTGAGGGATGGTATTTTGAAGCATCAACAGCAAGGAGAGGGTCCTGGGGAACCTACTAATTTTCAGATAGTTGTACCTAGGGCACAGGCTAGGGTGTTGTGGGAGGACTATCATGGTATGGGGCATGCCAGTGCAGAGCGGACGTTGTCAGTACTTGCAAAGAAGTTTTTCTGGTGTGGGATGCGTCAAGATGTGGTAGCTTGGGGGGCAGCATGTCCCCAGTGCCTTGTTGGTAAAGTTGGTCCAGAAGTAAGGGCCCCATTGCAAACTATTAAAGCCTCCTATCCGTTTCAGATTGTGGGGATTGGCTTTTTGTCATTGGGTCGTCCAGAGGAACCCTACCCATATGTGCTTGTGATGACGGATTTGTTTTCTAAGTATGCAATAGCGGTGCCCATTAGGGACCAGACAGCAGTTACAGCGGCTCAAGCCGTATGGGAACGATTATTTCTGGTGTTTGGATGCCCTGAGCATATTTTGTCTGATCGTGGGGCAGCGTTTGAGTCTGATTTGTTTCAGCAACTGTGCCAGCTGTATGGATGCCAGAGGAAGCGGACAATGGCTTATCATCCACAGGGGAATGGGGCTTGCAAGAGGTTTAATCAAACGTGTTGAGTTTGCTTGGAACCTTCATGGCGCAGACCCAGGCCCAATGGCCTACTAAGCTTCCAGGACTCTTACAGGCATACAGTAACACTCGGCATCGTACTACTGGTCTGACCCCTCATTACATTGTGTTTGGGCGGCATGCCCGGCTACCGCTTGATTGGATTCATGATGCAGGTCCGACGACCAGATCTTGGACATTGGATGGTTGGATTCGCCAGCATCATCAGGTATTGACGCAGATTTATTCTGTAGTAAAGGAAAACGCAAATGTTCAACAGGGATATGATCAGAAACACAGGAGAGGACGTGGATGGAGGGTGGAGTTGTTGTCTGGGGAACGGGTGCTTCTCCGTCATTTTCACAGTTGAGCCCAGGGGAAGCTGGTGCCCAGATGGCGATTGGAACCGTATGTGGTGGTGTCGCAGCTTCGGCCTGGGCAGCCTGTATATTTAATTCAGCCAGAAGGTAAGGAGGGACCCGTTCAGACAGTCCATCGGAATAACTTGCGGGTATGCCCTCTGACTTATCCCCAGGCCCATTCGGAGGTGACAGGAGGAGAGGTTGGGGGTGAAGGTGGAGTTCCCTCAAAGACCGCTAGGGGATATCGACCGTTGATCTTTTATCGGACAGCTGCCCCACCGGATGAGGTTGATGCACTGGAGAGTTGTGGGGGACTGGTACAACCAGTTGGTTCGGGTGGGATGCCACCCCTTGCTCCAGTAGATGCCACTTGTGCGGGCCCTCAGGAGGCTCCTGTATTGCGTCGGTCCATCAGGGCTACACGTGGTATACCGCCCCCTAGGTATTGAGAGGAGAACTAGTCAAGACAACTATATTAAATTGGGAGGAGAAATGTCAGGCAATGTGAGGGAGAAGGGGAGGGATGTTTTATTTTTTTTCTTTTTGATTGGGGTGTGTTATTTATATTGGATCGCGTGTGCTTTTGATTTTGATGTGGTTTGTGTGAAATTTGTAATTTGCACATGTGAGTGTTTAATTGATTTATTGGTTAAAGTATATGGGGAAGTGTGCGAGAGATGGTGGGGGTGGAACGGAAAGACGGAGCGAGTCGAACTCTGGACAGACGATCGGTAGCGGGACCTGGTGTGATTTAAGTGCCCGGTGATCCTGTGTTTAAAGGAACGTTTGTATTCCTGGTGGCTGTGGACGAGTATTAGCGGTGGCTGGTCTGGCTATTCATTGCCCTGTTCCCTTTTCCGTGCTGGTTTCCGTGCCTGACGAGCGGCGTGCATCAAGGAGTCGTCTGATTGGTCGGCTCTGAATTAAGAAGATTGGAGCTGTGGCAGTGACGATCGACGGATTGTGGACTTCCTTCCAATTACCCTGTTGGATACATTTTATGTTTTATCATGGGCCCATGTAAATAACTTTTTTTTTGTTTGTGGGTGTGCGTGGATTATTATTATTTTTATATTCTGTTTTTTTGCTGTGTAGTGCTGTGGTGGTTTATAGGAAATTTACCTGCTCGTTTGGTTGTTGTGGGTTTGTGAGCTTGGAATATATAATTTCTGGGTCTTATCTTTGTAATATAATAAACTACTTACCATTTTAATATTTTGTGGTTTGGGGTTTTAGCACCTGCTTATAGAAGAAGGGTGTCATGTTTCAGGAATAGGCGAGCCGGGAAGCAGGCGAGTAAGCCGGGAATCCTCAGAAATGGGGTTTATTACTGGCAGACAAGCAGACAAATGGCAAACATCCTGACAACACATGACACTACAATGATGGATCTGGGGAAACTAACTGAGACATGGACTAAATACAAAAGACTAGCCAGACATAACAGGACACAGGTGATCACAATCGGGGATGCACACGAGGTAATGAGGGGGGCGTGGCACACATCGGGATCGTACGGAGCGGGGCGTGACAGAACCCCCCCCAAAGGCGCGCACACCGGGCGCGCCCAAGAGGAGGCGACGGACGAGACGAGGGGCCCAAAACCTGGAAAACAAAAGCAAAAAACATCAACGGGGAACAGGACAGAGACAGAACAGGGACCAGAAAAACGACAAGACCTGACAGAGGACGGGGAACGCAGACAGGCAGACAGAAAAGGGCGACACGGAGGGAACGCCCACAGGTGACACGAAGGGGCCAGGAGTGAACAGAGGAGGAACGAGGAACAGACACAGGTGGGACGAAGGGAGGAGGAGCAGACAGGGGAGACCAGACCGGAAGGGGGACAAGGGGAGCCCGAGGGAGCCCAGGCAAGCGACGGGCAGCGGCCGGAGGGGCTGCAGGCGAGAGGGAGAAGGGAGCAGAAGGGGACCACCCAGGGGACGAGGGAGTGACGGAGGGGACACGGAGGGAGCAGGAGGGAACACCGGTGCAGGCAGGCAGGAGGGGGAAGCCGCGGCAGGCGGAGGCGCAGCCGGAGCCGGGGAAGGCGCCGTCCGATGCCAAGCTGGAGCAGGGGGGCCCGGAGGCGGCCGACACGGACCCGGAGGCGGGACCGAGGATCCAGGGGGGGACCGCCGACCCCAAGCTGGAGGACCCGCAGGCAGCCACCGAGCCACCGCCAGGGGCTGAACGGGCAAGCCAGGGGGCAGGGTGGGCGGGACCCGGGCCCGACGCCTGTGTCCCCGTCACTTACTGGACACTGAAAGGCGGGGTCCTGTGGGGCGTCGGCCTTGTCAGGGCAAGGGCAAAGGAGTCATTAGGGAGGCCCCCGAGGGTGGAGGCTCGGGCAAGACAGGGGGCGTGGCCGCAGGCAGTGCAGCGCAGCCGGAGCCGCGGGCGTGGCCGCAGGTGGTGCAGCCAGAGCTGTGGCCAGGACGGGCGAGCCGGGCTGGACGGAAGAGCTGTGCAGGACAGGAGAAGCGGCCTCAGGCAGGGCCGCGGGCAGGACTGGAGAGGCGGCCTCAGGCAGGGCTGTGGGCAGGACAGGAGTGGCGGCCTCAGGCAGGGCCGCGGACAGGACAGGAGTGGCGGCCTCAGGCAGGGCCGCGAGCGTGTGGCCAGCAGGGGGCGCCTCAGGCATGCGGCCAGCAGGGGGCGCCTCGGCGGGTGCCGCAAGCAGAGCGGTGTCCTTAGCTGCTGGCGGAGGTGAAGCCAGGACCTCAGGCCGAGCTGCAGCGGGCACCACCAATTCCTGACCAGCAGGGGGTGCCGCCATCACGTAGCCAGCAGGGGGCGCAACCGCGGCCACCTCGGGCAGTGCCGCAGGCAGAGCGGTGGCAGCTGCAGGGACTGCATGCAGAACAGGCGGTGTCGCGGGCAGTGCGGCGGCAGCAGGAGGGGCGCTGAGCGATTAGGCGCTGCCCCTTTAAGGGCTCTCGGGACCCGGGGAATTGCGTCTTTTGCGGCGCTAATCCCTCCTCCGGGAAAGCGCTCGGGCCGGTACTCACCGGCCTCCAAAGGAGGCAGTTCTTCCTTGTCATGGGGCTCACCGGTAAGAACGGCGTCCTCCCACACGGGCATTAGGGAGCAGGCCCCCAAGAAGAGAGTCGGGGCTTCTTCTCTCGTTCCCCTTCGCCTCATCTTCTTTTTCCGCCGTCCGGAACTTGTAGGAGGAGGCGGGGTTTGAGCGGCAGAAGCCGCTAAGCTCAGTCGTGCACTCTTGACGAGTAGTCCTTCTCGAGACCAGGAAGGTGGCTGGTAGCGAGTCAGGGGTTGGTTCTCGGGTGGTATACCCTGGGTGGGGTAGCCAAACTGCCGCCCTCTCCCTCAGCTGCCGCAGGTTTTCACCCACCTGCTCGAGTAGCTGTTCCTCGCCAGTATGGAACCTCCTATCCAGGAGCTCCCAACAGGCATCCACCAGCCGGCGGGCTATGGGATCCGGGTGGTGATCCAGCTGGTTAGTCCACCCGATCACCTCATCCTCCATGGGGAGAACCTTCCGGTAGCGCCGAGCTTGTTTCGGAGATCCGTCATTCTGTCACGTTTCAGGAATAGGCGAGCCGGGAAGCAGGCGAGTAAGCCGGGAATCCTCAGAAATGTGGTTTATTACGGGCAGACAAAAGGCAAACGTCCTAACAACACATGACACTACAATGACGGATCTGGGGAAACTAACTGAGACATGGACTAAATACAAAAGACTAGCCAGACATAACAGGACACAGGTGATCACAATCGGGGATGCACACGAGGTAATGAGGGGGGCGTGGCACACATCGGGATCGTACGGAGCAGGGCGTGACAAAGGGGGTTCAGCTAGTCCCCCTGACAAAAGCACGCCGCAATCCTGACAGAATGCGCATTAGCTCTATTTGTTAATCTGACTTATTTGTAAATAGTATAAAATAACATATTTCTAATTTAAATAAAAGTCAATCTCTAACACCACACCTCGGGTTGTTTAGCGACATTTAACTAGTCATCTATGTTTGGTTAATCAAATGAATAAAACATTATAACTTACAAAAGATGTATTTACTTGTATTTATTTTAAAGATGCCCCGATTTTATTTAAATACATTTAATAGCTGTAGGAACTAGTGAGCGGTATTTAACAACATGCTATGTTAGAATAATGCCATGGGAATATTACTTTAAAGGCCAAAAACATCAAACGTGTCTGCTAAGCATATCATAGCGGACATGCACGGAAGTTCGCACCTGCCGGAGGAAACATGGGGTAGAATCATCCGTTCCCAGGCCACTTTGGACATACTGTATGGTGTAGTCATAAACCGTTGCGGATGTTTACACGAAACCATGCATCAAACAAAGAATAATGATTCGTAAGACACCCCATTTCAAAAGGGTAGCAACAAACGGAGCGCCATGTTATTTCAAATGAGTTCTGTTACGAACCCCAGTCTAGGGTTGGGGCGTAACACCTTAACCGTGACGTTTTTAAAGTAATGAAGCACTTTTCAGCCAATGTGAATAATAAAGTAAAAGCGCCTTAAACATTTTCCACAAAAAGAATCAACGAATAACGCTGGTAATCCTTGTTAAAATGAGCGTACGGCATTAGCCCAGAAGCGGGGGTGGTTAAAAGCCCGCATGCCGCTAGTTTTAAACTAGAAATAATTCTCTTTAACATGAATGTGCTGTCGCTGACTCCGGGGAGTAGGTCCGTATAGGAACTATAGTAAGCAGCATCAAGCATCAAAAACATATTTTAAAACTTTGGCAAAATAAAGCATTAGTTATTTTAATAAATACAGTTTTTCAGTAAATATTTGTTCTCGCGCACGTGTACAATCAAACGTACGGGGGTCAGGGCTTTAGAGTTTAACTTCAGGTCTGTGAACTCAGGCGTAATTTTTTGTCAGGAAAACGACGTGTATGTATGGAAGGCCATTTGGGAAGTAACGTCTACTTTGACGTCCGTGTTAACACGTCATATTTTGACGTGTTAACACGTACATTATTTACGTGTTAAGACATTCTGAGGCGTTAACACGGCCAATTTGAACGTCTTATGACGTTTAAAAATTGGGTGCTGCCACTTTATCGGTTTTTGAGGGGAACAATATTTCAGGCGTAATTATTTGTCAGGTAGCTGATTGACTGTTACTGCCCAATCCGTTCCATGTTTTTCAAGTGCGCAATCGCATGCGTTTAAATAGCGGATCTTGCAGCAAAACTAATGTATCACTATTACAGTTCTTTTAAAAAAATTTTGATTTGTTTAAAATACGTGGAAAAAATAAACAATGCAATCACAGAATAATTATTTTGTATTTTAAAATAGTTTAATACTGCAGCACAGGAACAATACATGCAAAAGTATGGCAAGGCGTTTTAACATATTTAATTGCTAGACTGGATATGTATTGCAGATATCTCTAATTCAATTCTTCCTAGTCAAAAAGAGCTAGCATTTCAGATATCCACAATTGTCATTTCAGATATGTAGAATGACGATGCGACATACATCCGGTAAACTATAAGCTGCTAAATTATTGATGTCATTCATACTGTTGCTATGACAGTTCTCTATAAACTACTTATTACAAATAAATTAATAACTACATACATTTTAATAGAAAGCTAATAACTTGCACGGTAAAATATAAAACGCTCTTTGTTTCGTCTGCCTCACGTTGCTGAATATATCGTTTTTGCTCTTAATGCATAACAGAAAGTGATCAGAATGATAAGTTTAGCTCATCTGCACTGTTCAGCACAAAAACAGACACCAGTGCAATTAAATCAATATTAGCCGGATTTACCAGTTTTGCTCCAGTTTCATTTTTGATTTGGTCACCCACAGGGTCTGCTGACAGACAGACAGACAGCGCAAGTGGGGTGTTGAGGGGCTGTCAGCTGTTCGCAGTCAGTGCATGGGACAGTCATTCATTCACAAAATGCATAATGTTTACCAGAGCATTGAAGTGCATGGCGCTCATCGCTCACGGAGATGTACGCTCCTCTAGCTCCCCCCACTCACAACCGCTTTGCTCATTATCACTCACCACTGTCTCCAAAAACGAAAACAATCTCCATCATATTTTAATTTTGGCTTAAACGTTAGCGTGGCATCAAAATAAATGAGCAATCAAATTCACATTCAAGTATAAATGGTTTATTTCTGGGTCAGTCATGCTTCAGACACAGGGTATCAAGGCGCAGATCAACGCTATGTATCATCCATATCATAACGCAATGTAAAATTGTTACAATTTAATACAAAAACCTAACAATCGGTCAGTGACAATAGAGCCACAGAGCGATGTAATGTATGTGTATGGCTGTAAAAATCTGCGTTACCTGAACTTTGGTATTTTGTAGTGATTATCATGTTGTGAAAGTGCACAAACAAAACACCGATGAGTATAGATAATGGATAGTGTATATTGCCCATTGATGTGACGGGTGAAAACTTTGATCGCGTTGCGGAACCTGAAAATATTAACCTATTTCAAAGATATTTTGCACGTTTCATAACGAAGTACAGTGACAACTTTTCCGCAGTATTGGGAATTGCTATTGGAAATTTAGATTTTTTTCACCCCACCCTATTGAGCATGTTACGATTCAATGGCTTACCTGGTTATGGCTGGCTGTACAGAATCCAGTTGTTGGTCATTCGACGATAAAACTCGCGTGCATTCCGTAAATGTACGAGCGCAGTTGTCCAAAAATGTTCTAGATGCCATCTTAAAATCTAGAAGCCACTCTTCTCCGCCACGTATCCTCTGTTCTATCAGTTTAAATAAGTCCACGATTCACCCCTCCAACAAATGGACTGTGCCGATTACAACATCACAGTCACGTTTGACACGTAATACATACGTTGCCTATAAGTAATCACAACGTAGGACTCACATGGCTGAACCTAGAGTCCATGTAACTACAACGTAGAGACCACGTGACTACAAGGTATACGGTATAAGGTCAGTATACGTATAGCCCCTACGTCAAAAGGGGTGTGTACGTTTATGCCAACCAATAGCATAGATGCATTAAAGGTACAAACGTCTTAAGATGATCAAATTGGCCGTGTTAACGCGTAGTTTTAAAACGTGATAACGCCTCCGAACGTCTTAACATGTAAATAATGTACGTGTTAAGATGTTATTTGTTTGCGTGTTAACACGTCAAAATATGACGTGTTAACACGGACGTCAAAGTAGACGTTATGTCCCAAATGGCCTTCCACATGTATGCAGACCCAAAGCACACTAACTTAGGCGTTCACGCAACTTATTGCGAAAAACCAGATATAAATAGACTTGTAAAATTTAAAGAAAAGAGATTAACTGATTTTGTTAACGTTTAAAGGTATAAAAAACTTTAGCTGTCATTCATAAATGGGGACAAATTGGTTCACCACATGTACATTTTAAAGGAGGCACCAAAGTGGGCCAATAGTCTTTAAAAGGATAAAATACATTACAGGTGTTTATTAATGAATCATTTTAAATGCATTTTAAGGGTAATAGCATTTATCAGCGTGCTTGTAATGGTGCTCTGGGCGCATCGATCTTTTCTAGCTAGAGACGAAAGAGGGTCTGGCGGTTTTAAATAGTAAAAAATAGTTGTTTGTTAACGTGTCATTTTAAGCAAATGTGCAATTTTGTGCCAGTGAAAACACAGCCAACATGTTCAGACATGTCAGGTGACGAATGGCCGCAAGCCCTCTATTATGCCATGAGCGATGTTTTCGGGGGGAAGCGTGATGAAGCAACATGGCCGACCGTAGCCATAGCATATACGGTACAGTACATGTCAGCAAAACGGGGGTCATTAGTCTTTTAAAGAATAAAATACATTACAGATGTTTATTAATGTACTGGTTTAAATGCATTTTAAGGATAATAAAACTTTTAGTAGCGTAATTTTAACCGTGCTCTGGGGCTCGTCAATCTTTTCTAGCTAGAGATGAAAGAGGGTATTGCATTTTTAAATGGTAAAAACAATAGCTGTGTTTTGTTATTTTAAGCAAATGCGCTATTTTATGTCAGTAAAGGCGTAGCCAGTATGTTTTTAGGGTGAAATTATACGGTCTAGCATTGTTTCACTTGTTTTGATATGCCAGACAGCTAATGGTCGCAGTGGGGGGAACGGGGTTCAGCTACTTAAGACATTAACTGTTTTTGTTAATGTTTAAAGGTATAAAAAACTTTAGCTGTATTTGTTAAATCGGTATAAAAATTCAGCCTTAACTACAGAAATAGGGCGAACACCCCACAAGCGCCGCAAAACCACGGGTACACGCACAAGCGCGCACTCAAGGGTAGCCCGGCAAAACAGTTGTAATTTTCTCAAGCCGACAGTAGGCGCGCCTTAACAAAATGGGTATTACAGGGCCCCTAACAGCCACAACTTCACGCACCTTATAAAAAAACACCAGGCATATATAGTTCACGCTTTTCTTAAAATTGCATAAGGATTGTTTTGTCATAGCGAAATTTTAAATTAGGATGAGTGTGATATAAATCAATTAGGCAACAAGAACAGTGGGAACTAGTGAGCGGTATATATCAACATACATCGAAACATTTAAAAATCTTTGGTAGAATAATCCCTTAGTTATCTTAATTTAAGGAATAAAAAACATTAGTTGTGCTTGTCAATGTGCTATTTTATATAATAATGCATTATTTTCTAATGGTAAAAACACTGTCATCATGATTTACGGGGAAATTATATGGGCTAGTTTTGTTTTACAGCACATTACAGGATATTGATTCACACTATAGCCGTTACAAGGAACCCAGGCATGCAGAAGTGTGAAGTTTTAGCACGAGTCAAGGATGGGTTGAGGGGGAGGTACGGGGGACGGTCAAGAATTAGCTTTGCTTCACAAAAGTTTAGTCAAGAGGCGACATGCCACTCTCTTTGAAAATAAGCAGGGCATAGCCACGGTGTCACGTCCTTCTCCATCCGATCCTTGTGTGTGCCACGCCCACCTCGTTACCCAGTGTTTATTCCTGGTTGTATTCACCTGTTGCCTGTTCTGTTCACCGTATCCTGTCCATATTAGTCCACGTCTCCCACTGTTTCCCAGATCGGTCATTGATGTTTGCTGTCGTGCTTCCCCGGTCCTGTTACCCTGAATAAATCCCCGTTTTACCCTGCTTCCTGGCTCCTTTTCCCTGCTTCCCGGATCGCCTTCTTGCCGATTGTGACACACGGATGATTCAAACAAGGAATAAAACAGTTTAAAAGTAACTGTTATTTCAGTATTTTGCTAAGAAATTTAAAGAAGTGGCCTTTAGAGGTTGATCATCAAACTGAATCAAAAAACACCAGACATATATAGTTTACGTTTTTCTTAAAATGTATAAGGATCGTTTTGTTATAGCGTAATTTTAAATTATTATGAGTGTGATATAAGTCATTTAGGCAACAAGATTTGAGGAAGCACCTAAATAGCGGCTAGAAATGATCGACCAGGCAGACAGAAGGGGGGCTTTCTTATCTCACAAGCCATAGAAGGGTAGGGGGATGCAGGAACTGCGGAATCAGGCAAGTGTGTAAGAATTTAGGATATATTTTTGTCATTTTAAAGAAGGTGGACATGGTTATTTAATTACATTTTATAGGAACTAGTAAGCTGCATTTAGCATCACGCATCAAATACACATTAAAAACTTTAAAGAATAATGCCTTAGTTATTTTAATAAAGACATTTTTCAGTAAATGTCAGACAGCCTACAAGATGACCCCACAGTACCAGCTTATATCATCTACAAGCTTGATTTGAGATGCGTGCTGGAGTAGCATGTTAAGTTGACAATGGTAACTGAGATGCAGCCTGCTTGATAGTTAATGAAACATAGGCCACATTCAACACTGCTAGCAGTCATCCACTATGCAGCGAGACTACAGATTGATTATAACGCCCCGTTTATCCGCTGGCGTTATTTTTCTTTATAATTTTGACAGAATAAAGCCTTAGTTATTTTAATAAATATGTTTTTTCAGTAAATGTTTGTTCATGCTCATGTGCACAAGCACACACACACACACACCGATGGTCAGAGGTTTTAGAGTTTAACTTTAGGTCTGTGAAAGTATAGGACCGTGATGTGTAACCAAGCCCCCATAACACACTAACTTAGTCGTTCACTAACTTATCCTAAAAAAAACAGACAGAAATAGACTTGTAAATTTTAAAGAAAAGACATTAAGGGTTTTTGTTAATGCTTGAAGGTATAAAAACTTCAGATGTATTTGTTAAATAGGCAAACAAAAATGTGTTACTTTAAATTAGTATACAATATAACCTTAACTTTAGATGCAAGATGTACACCCTACACACACAGCACAGCACAGCCCCGCACATGGGCACAAGCGTGCACCCAAGGGTTGGCCTTTAGAGTTTGATAATCAAACTGTATCAAAAAACACCAGACATATATAGTTTACGTTTTTTCTTGAAATGTATAAGGATTGTTTTGTTATAGCAAAATTTAAAATTAGTATGAGTGTGATATAAGTCATTTAGGCAACAAGATTTGAGGAAGAACCTATATAGCAGCTAGAAATGATCGACCAGGCAGACAGAAGTGACCTCCAGCGTCCTCTGGGGCTTTTCGCAGCCGAGTGCAAAGCGGCAGGGATGAGGATTAGCACCTCCAAGTCCGAGACCATGGTTCTCAGCCGGAAACGGGTGGATTGCCCTCTTCAGGTCAGGGAGGAGGTACTGCCTCAAGTGGAGGAGTTAAAGTATCTCAGGGTCTCATTAACGAGTGAGGGTAGGCGAGATCAAGCAGATACCGCCTGGGCGGCTACCCAGAGAGGTTTTCCATGCATGTCCTACAGGGAGGAGGCCCCGGGGCAGACCCAGGACTCGCTGGAGGGAATATTTCTCTCGGTTGGCTTGGGAATGCATTGGCATCCCCCCCGAAGAGCTGGTAGAGGTACTGTAGCTGGGGAGAGGGAGATCTGGATATCTCTCCTGGAGCTGCTACCCCTGCAACCCAAACCCAGGACAAGCAGAAGTTAATGGATGGGTGGATGGATGGGAAATTGAATCTAGTCATCCAGTGGTGTTCGGAGAGATTATAACACCAACATAAAAACATAACTGGGCGTGCAAGATTAATTTTTTTTTTTTTTAAAAAAGCATTATTCCCCTGAAGTTATGTACAAAAATATGCAAAACAATAATTGTAGGAGATCAAATGTAGTTACTAACAGAAGGTGTAAACTTCTTTAAGTTTGAAAAAGATAAATTGAATAATCCTCATGAATTCATGGGTAACAGAAATTATGAGAATCAGAATAAAACTGAACTGTTAGATGTAATTGACCATCAGCAGTTTCCACAGGGGCCACATCTAACTGTAGACCCACTGTGACTGGCTGCAGGAAGGGCCACCAGTGATGCTGTGACTGAGGCTTCCTGGGCCTAGGTAAGAAAGTGAGTTTTACATCCACACTCATAACTTGACAGAACCAGGTTAACAAACCCTGATTGTTGCATTCAGCATAAAATGGTACCATGAAGGTGATTACTAGCCTGATAAGTTGACTTGGGATGTCTTAATTTTAGTTTTTGCACATTCACATAAAAATGCCGGTGTGAGTATCACAACATAATGATGCCAACCCTGAGGAAAAGACAATCAGAAAAGAGATCTCAAAGCTGATTATTTTTCCTAGACAACTATGAGGTCTGTGTGAAACTAAAATCAAACTATGGCTAGTTTCTCCTGTCTCTAATTTTTTTCCCCAGCAAAAAGACACACACAATCTCATGTCAGCCTCCATTTAAGAGATCTCATCTTTTGCATCTCATTTTGATCTATGGTAGAAATCAGAGAGCTCTCTTGAGGAACTCAATCTACTTTCATCTCAGCCAGTTTCAAATACCTGCATGACACTGGCACCCATATGATCAGAAAATAATAAAACACCTTCTGTTTGTTTGTTCTGGTTTGTGTGGCAACAATGAACGTTTGTGCTTTACTGCAGCAGTACTGCTGCAACTACACTGAATTAAAAAAAAATATAAAAAATTTACATAATAAAATCCTCATAAGAATTTGCACAAGCACTTTCTAAGTAAATTTTACTCTTGAAATATCAAGTACATCTAACTTGAAATCATCAAGTACAATGTACTTAGTTCTATACTTGACAATTGTGAAGATTTTAAGTAAATTTTACTCGTTTATATTGAAATTAAAACATTATTTACTTGTACTTCTTAAATAAAATATATTATATTTTTCATTGACAAAGGCATGGCCAACTTCCAAATATTGAGTAAATCTTACTAATTTACAATATAAAATAAATAACTGGCTTTTATATATTATAATACTTAAATAAATTAAGTAGATTTTAAATTTTATCCAACAAATTTTATCAATGTTAATATTTTGCTTATACAGTTGATTGATAAATCTGATTGTAGTTGGTGTCTCTCTACCATGAACCAGACATAAAAATCACAAATTGACAAATTACACAATACAAATGTAATTTCAACATTTTATTTAACAATTAACAAATAAAACCAATAAAACATTTGGTTTCAACAACTATGCCCCAGGGAACAGGGAATTGTTAGAAGTCAGAAAAGTGACAGTGGCATATTCTCAGTTTTTAAATCCTTCACCCCAACTCGAAGTGCACCCCAACCTTTAGATCAACAAGGGCAATCTAAGTACAACATGGAACTATCTGGCCTTGATTGTTATGTC
Organism: Paramormyrops kingsleyae; assembly: GCF_048594095.1. NCBI lineage: Eukaryota > Metazoa > Chordata > Actinopteri > Osteoglossiformes > Mormyridae > Paramormyrops > Paramormyrops kingsleyae. The sequence continues at coordinate 33,699,734 of NC_132799.1, forward strand.
GATGTTTTAATCTGTATTGCTTTAAAAGTTCTAAGCGTTTTGCTGCCCTAAAGCTACAATTTTTGCATATCCATCTCATGGATGGCCCTGTCAGTCTTTGACCAATAATGAAGACGGTCTTGGGCCGGGCATTCAGGGCCAATTCGACCTGCCAGTACCCAATCCAGAGGTACAAGAAGTTGAACCATGTTGTCCCGGAAATCCAGCTCGTCATCAATTCGTGGCAGCAGGTAGGAGTCCTTCTGAGTGACAGGGTTTAGCTTCCTGTAGTCGACACACAAATGACAGGATGTCCCTCTTCCTGACGAGGACTGTGGGTTCTGCCCATGGGCTGTCAGAAGGCTTGGTCTCTCCTATCGCTGCAGCCTCTTTTTGATCCACTGCTCTAGTCCTTGTCGATGAGGTCACAGGCAGATGGGCAGGGCCCCTCCCATGTCGATGCTGTGCTGCATGAGTGAGGTGGGGCAGCAGCCTTTGTCCCTGGCAGAGATGATGTTCTGATAAGAGCTCAGGAGGCTTTTGAGCTGGTTCTGCAGCTGCACCATCAGGTCCTCACTGCTCCTCTGCCACAGCTGGTGGGCAGCCTGCACTGCCTTGGCCCCTTTTTGGGCGAAGCTGCTGCTGCACTGCTGGGGGGTCCTGGCATGTTGGGGGAAATGGAAACAGGTGGCGTCTTCTCTTACGGACAGGGACCATTCTCTTCCCTTCTTACGGACGGGGACCATTCTCTTCCCCTCTTACAGACGGGGACAACTCTCTTCCCCTCTTACGGACGGGGACCACTCTCTTCCCCTCTTACGGACTGGGACCACTCTCTTCCCCTCCCCCTGTGTTGGTGTATAGTACATGTGGGATACACATAAAGTCACATCTCTCAGACACGTTGGAGGGAGAATATACAATGGATAATCCCCGATCCCTGGTGATTATGGATATTTTTACACTAATGGATACCAATCTCAGGAATGGGCATTAAGCATAATGATATAAAGTAATTTGTCATCCTCTTAGCCTAAGAGAGTCACTTACAATGGAGAGTGACAAACTGATAAACTAGCAATTTGATTGTTACGTCATGTTTTTAATTTTTATAATTTTCAAAAACTTACAACAGCTTGCTGCATTACTAAATAGCTGACACTCGTGTGGGTGTCTCCCCTACAGTGGATTAGCTTCCGTTCAGGCTGTCCCTGGTCTTGTGCCTTGTCCTTTCCAGAATAAGCTGTAGGCAACCTGTACCAGATATATGGTTGACAGATAAATGGGGGATGGATGGATGGATGGATGTCTTTAATAATTGATAGTAAACGGTTCAATAGCTACAATGATAGATGCTCTTTAGTCCTACTGGTATTCTCAGTTCTCGGTTTTCCTGCTTGGTAGAGTGGTTACAAACAGGAAGTAGATTTGCAAGTTTGTGCTGCCTGACTGCATTAAACAGCAGCTGTGGAAACTTCAGAGAGGATTAAAGAGGGACATTCGAGTCATTTCACAGTCACTGGTGCACAGACATGATGGCTTTACTGGGACTGTTCCTCTGGACACTTGCCCTGTCTGTTCAAGGTGAGTGTCCTCACTATGAGACCAAGACAATGTCTCTCCTTTAAGAACTCATTCTAACTCATTGTTGTTTAGTTCTATGATATTGTGTTAACCTCTAAACATTTACACCAAGCTTTATTATTGTTAAAAGATATTTGTTATGATAAAAAAGATGATTCTCATGCATTAATTGCAGGCTCCGGGGCTCAAATCATCCTGACTCAGAGTCCAGCAGTGGAATCAGTCGCTGTTGGAGACACTGTCACTCTGAACTGCCAATCCAGCAGCTCAGTTGGGAGCAGCTTAGCCTGGTATCAGCAGAAACCTGGAGAAAGTCCCAAACTTCTCTTCTACTCATTAAGTAGCAAGGTGTCTGGGGTTCCAGACCGTTTCTCCCATAGCCGTGATGGCACAAATTACAGGCTGAAAATCAGTGGAGTGCAGGCTGAAGATGCAGGAGATTATTACTGTCAGCAGCATACTAGCTGGCCGTACACACAGTGACACAGGCCAGTACAAAAACCTTACTCAGCTGTGCATACGCTCAGTCTAGGAAATTTAAATAACTACCAAAATTGCCAGATTGTTCAAAATAGATACTGACTACTGTTTACTGGATTCTGGTGTTCCTTCATAACCTGAGACCTGGATGGTGAGCGCTTATTTTCTTTTTTGTTCAATTTCAGCTTTGTGTATATAATAGTTGTGTCCTAGAACGATCAAACTAGCGAGTTACATCTTCCTTTGTTTTGAAACACATTTTCTTGTCATCCACGTACTACTCTTTTGATTAGTTACTTAATGTTTCAGTGGATTTTCCTTTATATATGTTTCTTATTATTGTTATTTTTCTTATTGATGTTTGGAGCTGTGATACAGTGACTTAGGTTTAATCACAATCAAAATTCACTTTGTCAGGTGTTGCCTACATATACTGGATTTCTTTTCCAGTATCATTGAACGCATCCAACAAACAACATAAATTAAAAAATTAATGTCACGCCCTGCCTGTCCGATCCTCCTGTGTGCCACGAGCCCTCATTATTGAGTTGATAAGTGTGTTACACGCATTTGACTTTGTCCCTTGGGCACTGGCTATCTAAGCTTGTAAAAAATCATGGGTAATGCTCAATCACCATTTTTTTCACTAGATGGTGCACTTTTCAAACGATTATGATTAATGTCAAATCAAGTTAGTAGTTAATCATGCTTTTAGTAAACATTCACTTTATAAAGTAGAACCAAAATGAAATACACTGCTGGTAAAGAAAATTACATGAAACGCAAAATGCATAAATTATTCAGTTAGTCGAATAATAATCAGAATCATAATTAAAAAGACATTTCTATTGAAAATGTCCTATATAATCACAATTAGATATCCCTGTCATTGTGTATCCATTGTTAATATACACTAAACTGCAGTGAATCTATAAACACCATTGTCATTTACCATCATTTAGCCTTCAATGCACTTTCCATGAGCAGCCAGCTACTCAAAAATGATGGTCTTAAGTTTTAATTTGTTTTTTGCTTTAAAGACATTTGTGATGATGGCTGTCGGTGCTCTTACTAAGATGTAGATTAATTCATTAATTCATAACCATGTCTCCAGTGCAGGGTTGAAGTGAGCTGGGTGCCTATCCCAGGAAATACAGGACATGTGGCCGGGATCCCTGGAAAATGTCACTCCATAGCAGTGCACAGACATTCACTAAGAGCAATTTAGAGACACCAGTTCAGCTACGTACATGTTTTTGGACTGCAGGAGGAAGGACCCAGAGGAGACCCATGTGGGCCCAGAGAGAACATGCAAACTGCACACTCTGAGAGCTGCAGTCAGAAACGGGCCCACAGCCTGGGAGGCCTCATTACTAATTACTGAGCTAAAGTGGTTTAAAAATCCTGCAGTATTTCGTGTACTATTTTCAGTTAAGCGTATGCATGTGCTTGTTTCTTCATTGGTGATGAGACACTTCTGTGAAAATGAAATACATTTTTAAAGGAATGATTAGGTGAGTGAGGGTTACTGTCAGTGAGGAAAACTGTGAATGAGCCACCCACTGTAGATTAGCAGGTATTTCCTAGATGATCTGATAGGGCCACACTAGCATCTTCCCGCTGATTCTGGCACAAGGCAACATTAGACCTGAATATCTACCCTGACACATGGCCAGTTGCATGACGAAATGTAGACATAATGCTACCCATAATCCTGTGCAGCTGATTGCCCATGTGAAAAGTGTCCCACCATGAGAGTGACTGAGTGCATGTTAAAGGTATAAGAGGCTCAGGCTGTGGCTGAGACAGATACAAAGCAGGAGTGTGAATTCTGTATTGTTTTTTAAGACATTAAAAGGGCCCTATGTTTCTCCAAAACAAGCTTCTGTCTTCATTTCTTTTCATTGCTCATCTCTCCTGCTCACCTGTAATTCAACCATATACTTCTTAGCATTTGGTTACTAAAAATCTTATGCAGGTAACCATCCTGAAACCTCACTTGTTTATTCACATTGATAGGATGAGACAGCAGACGGAACCACATTGCATAGGGCTGCATGGGCAGCAGATGGGATCTTTCTTTGGGGAAAATAAGGCCTTTTTATCAGGGAGAACCGAATGGGGAAGGAACAGGATGGACAGCAAACACTAAGGATGTATGAACAGGAGCTGCTGTTTCCACAGGGACTGAAATGGATCCCAAATGAGCAGGTGGGGGGCAGGAAGAGCTCAGACTGTCAGGGGTTTCAGGAAGGACTGACAGAGCTGTGAGGCCTGAGGCTTCGTCTGGCTCACTAGAGACGAAGGGCAAAAACAGACCACAGCAATGTAAAGCCATTACAGCAGGACAGGCAGTTATTTTCTGTGGTGGGTCAAAGCCGAGCTTGATCATGTCAGTGGAGGCCATTCTTTAATGATTATTTTCATGTCCCATCAATGCTATAATAGAAAACTTGGAGGGGCTCTTTTTCTGTGCTGGTATGGAAGTAGCAGCTGCATTGTTTGATTATTCATGGGCAGGTGGAAGTAAAGAGCCACCAAAGTGTCACCTGACTGCACCTCCCAGGACCGGCTTGTCCCCCTCTCACATTGGGAGTCCTCTGCGGTCCCTTTGCAAGAAATTTAGAATTTTGGTGATCAATGGTCATTGTTGACACATCACAACAAAATGTGTCCTCTGCATTTAACCCATATGTGACGTCGTGACATAGCAAGGGGCAGCTAATTCAGCGCCTGGGGAGCAGTGCTTGGGGGCGGTACCTTGCTGGTTGGGGATTTGAACCAGCAATCTTTCAATTACAAGTGCGCTTCCCTAACCATCAAGCCACCACTGCCCAAAATGAATATTCAATTATTTAAAATTAATATAGTTTATAAACAAAAAATAATAATTGTGTACTCATAAACGAGGCAAAGAACAGCCATGCTTTTCAGAAAATATTATTAATATTCTTAAATGCATTTCATTCATCATTGAGTGCAACACAAGACATGACACAGAAGCAACCTAATCAAAAATAGAAACATACTATATATATAATAGGATATTAGTAAAACTCGTACTTTCTGCATTATAAAGTACTTCATAGAAGCGTGTAGCACAGCACAGTAAAAACACAGTAATCAGCTGCTCATCACAGGTGACGCTGGGCTCATCTACTCTGAACATTCGGCGCTCTGTAGTTCTGCAGACAGACACCTTCTAATCTAACTCTTTAAAACAAACAAAGCTGCAAAATTGCAGCTCAGCTTAACAGTGGGATGCAGAAAGGCGTCTGCAGAGGCACAAGCCTTGAAATGGTTCTGGGGACAAAAGGCGGCTCTACTTGGTACCATATAGGGGGACCTAATACAGTGGCTATTAAGAGCTGGACCCTGTTTGGACTCTTTTGAGTTCCATGAAAGCCTGGACTCAGGAGAAGGAAAGCAGTTGATGATTAACAGACATGCCATCTGTTTCTTATAACGTGTAATATAGCCATACAGTACATTTTAAAACTATATATATATACAGTATCCTTGACAAAAATGACAAGTAATGATCCATTCATTTAACCAGACTGCTGTGTGTTTAAAATGACCACATGGTGGAGCCAGAGTGCCCCAGCAACCCCTCTCTGTATATCCATTTAGAACATGGATGGATGACATATATTTCAATATTATTGTAACTTCATCCAAAAGGAAGGGTGACTTAAAGGACAGAACTGACATGACACAGGGAGAATATACAAGTGCCACAGGTCAGATTTGAACCCCCAACCCTGAAAAAGGGAGGCAACAATGTAACCCACAGAGTCACTGTGTTGTCCTTTTTGATATAATACTAAATGATTTCTTTGGTGAGGCTCCGGATCCCCATGACCCTGCATAGGACAAGCAGGTGTCAAAGATGGATGGATGGATGGATGTGTTGGTGTACAGTACATGTGGGATAGACATAAAGTCACATCTCTCAGACACATTGGAGGGAGATTGTACAATGGATCCCCGATCCCTGGTGTTTATGGATATTTTTACACTAATGGATACCAATCTCAGGAATGGGCATTAAGCATAATGATATAAAGTAATTTGTCATCCTCTTAGCCTAAGAGAGTCACTTACAATGGAGAGTGACAAACTGATAAACTAGCAATTTGATTGTTACGTCATGTTTTTAATTTTTATAATTTTCAAATACTTACAACAGCTTGCTGCATTACTAAATAGCTGACACTCGTGTGGGTGTCTCTCCTACAGTGGATTAGCTTCCGTTCAGGCTGTCCCTGGTCTTGTGCCTTGTCCTTTCCAGAATATGCTGTAGGCAACCTGTACCAGATGTATGGTTGACAGATAAATGGGGGATGGATGGATGGATGTCTTTAATAATTGATAGTAAACGGTTCAATAGCTACAATGATAGATGCTCTTTAGTCCTACTGGTATTCTCAGTTCTCGGTTTTCCTGCTTGGTAGAGTGGTTACATACAGGAAGTAGATTTGCAAGTTTGTGCTGCCTGACTGCATTAAACAGCAGCTGTGGAAACTTCTGAGAGGATTAAAGAGGGACATTCGAGTCATTTCACAGTCACTGGTGCACAGACATGATGGCTTTACTGGGACTGTTCCTCTGGACACTGGCCCTGTCTGTTCAAGGTGAGTGTCCTCACTATGAGACCAAGACAATGTCTCTCCTTTAAGAACTCATTCTAACTCATTGTTGTTTAGTTCTATGATATTGTGTTAACCTCTAAACATTTACACCAAGCTTTATTATTGTGAAGAAATATTTGTTATGATAAAAAAGATGATTCTCATGCTTTAATTGCAGGCTCTGGGGCTCAGATCATCCTGACTCAGAGTCCTGCAGTGGAATCAGTCACTGTAGGAGGCACTGTCACTCTGAACTGCCAATCCAGCAGCTCTTCAGTTGGGAGCTACTTAGCCTGGTATCTACAGAAACCTGGAGAAAGTCCCAGACTTCTCTTCTCCTCAGTGGGTAGCAAGGTGTCTGGGGTTCCAGGCCGTTTCTCCGATAGCCGTGATGGCACAAATTTCAGGCTGAAAATCAGTGGAGTGCAGGCTGAAGATGCAGGAGATTATTACTGTCAGCAGTATTATAGCGGGTACACACAGTGACACAGGCCAGTACAAAAACCTCACTCAGCTGTGCATATGCTCAGTCTAGGAAATTTAAACAACTACCAAAATTGCCAGATTGTTCAAAATAGATCCTGACTACTGTTTACTGGATTCTGGTGTTCCTTCATAAGCTGAGACCTGGATGGTGAGCGCTTATTTTCTTTTTTTGTTCAATTTCAGCTTTGTGTATATAATAGTTGTGTCCTAGAACGATCAAACTGAGTTACATCTTCCTTTGTTTTGAAACACATTTTATTGTCATTCACGTACTACCCTTTTGATTAGTTACTTAATGTTTCAGTGGATTTTCCTTTATATATGTTTCTTATTATGATAGTTATATTTCTTATTGATGTTTGGAGCTGTGATACAGAGACTTAGGTTTAATCACAATCAAAATTTACTTTGTCAGGTGTTGCCTACATATACTGGATTTCTTTTCCAGTATCATTGAACGCATCCAACAAACAACATAAATTAAAAAATTAATGTCTCGTCCTGTCTGTCCGAGCCTCCTGTGTGCCACGCCCCCTCTTTAACCTCGTGTGAAATCCCGATTATCAGCTGTCTCTTATTTCCATTAAGTCCTGTGTATTTCAGTCCGCGTTCGAGTATGTTTCCCCAGTTTTGTAATTGACATCGTTGCTGCCTATATTTCCCGTGTTCGCTGTATTCTCCCCAATAAACTGAGTTTCCCCGTATCTTGGACTCCCGTGCTTCCCTGCTCGACATGTCCGCAGCTGGTCATGACGATTAAACAGTTTTAAAATATACATAAATGTTAAAATCAGTTCAGATTACTGTCGGTAAATCAGTATTTACTACTGAACTAAACTGAAAATAACGTGTTTATCATTATTGAGTTGATAAGTGTGTTACACGCATTTGACTTTGTCCCTTGGGCACTGGCTATCTAAGCTTGTAAAAAATCATGGGTAATGCTTAATCACCATTTTTTTCACTAGATGGCGCACTTTTCAAACGATTATGATTAATGTCAAATCAAGTTAGTAGTTAATCATGCTTTTAGTAAACATTCACTTTATAAAGTAGAATCAAAATGAAATACACTGCTGGTAAAGAAAATGACATGAAACGCAAAATGCATAAATTATTCAGTTAGTCGAATAATAATCAGAATCATAATTAAAAAGACATTTCTATTGAAAACGTCCTATATAATCACAATTAGATATCCCTGTCATTGTGCATACATTGTTAATATACACTAAACTGCAGTAAATCTATAAACACCATTGTCATTTACCATCATTTAGCCTTCAATGCACTTTCCATGAGCAGCCAGCTACTCAAAAATGATGGTCTTAAGTTATAATTTGTTTTTTGCTTTAAAGACATTTGTGATAATGGCTGTCGGTGCTCTTACTAAGATGTAGGTTAATTCATTAATTCATAACCATGTCTCCAGTGCAGGGTTGAAGTGAGCCGGGTGCCTATCCCAGGAAATACAGGACATGTGGCCGGGATCCCTGGAAAATGTCACTCCATAGCAGTGCACAGACACCCACTAAGAGCAATTTAGAGGCCCTATGTTTCTCCAAACCAAGCTTCTGTCTTCATTTCTTTTCATTGCTCATCTCTCCTGCTCACCTGTAATTCAACCATATACTTCTTAGCATTTGGTTACTAAAAATCTTATGCAGGTATGCCATCCTGAAACCTCACTTGTTTATTCACATTGATAGGATAAGACAGCGGACGGAACCACATTGCATAGGGCTGCATGGGCAGCAGATGGAATCTTTCTTTGGGGAAAATAAGGTCTTTTTATCAGGGAGAACCGAATGGGGAAGGAACAGGATGGACAGCAAACACTAAGGACGTATGAACAGGAGCTGCTGTTTCCACAGGGACTGAAATGGATCCCAAATGAACAGGTGGGGGGCAGGAAGAGCTCAGACTGTCAGGGGTTTCAGGAAGGACTGGCAGAGCTGTGAGGCCTGAGGCTTCGTCTCGCTCACTAGAGACGAAGGGCAAAAACAGACCACAGCAATGTAAAGCCATTACAGCAGGACAGGCAGTTATTTTCTGTGGTGGGTCAAAGTCAGTGGAGGCCATTCTTTAATGATTATTTTCATGTCCCATCAATGCTATAATAGAAAACTTGGAGGGGCTCTTTTTCTGAGCTGGTATGGAAGTAGCAGCTGCATTTTTTAATTATTGATGGGCAGGTGGAAGTAAAGAGCCACCAAAGTGTCACCTGACTGCACCTCCCAGGACCGGCTTGTCCCCCTCTCACATTGGGAGTCCTCTGCGGTCCCTTTGCAAGAAATTGCCTTTGCTTTCACATTCAATTATTTAAAATTAATATGGTTTATAAACAAAGAATAATAAAACTTTTGTGTACTCATAAATGAGGCAAAGAACGGCCATGCTTCTCAGAAAATATTATTAATATTCTTAAATGCATTTCATTCATCATTGAGTGCAACACAAGACATGACACAGAAGCAACCTAATCAAAATTAGAAAAATATTATATATATAAAAGGATATTAGTAAAACTCGTACTTTCTGCATTATAAAGTACTTCATAGAAGCGTGTAGCACAGCACAGTAAAATACAGTAATCAGCTGCTCATCACAGGTGACGCTGGGCTCATCTACTCTGAACATTCGGCGCTCTGTAGTTCTGCAAACAGACACCTTCTAATCTAACTCTTTAAAACAAACAAAGCTGCAAAATTGCAGCTCAGCTTAACAGTGGGGTGCAGAAAGGCGTCTGCAGAGGCACAAGCCTTGAAATGGTTCTGGGGACAAAAGGCGGCTCTACTTGGTACCATATAGGGGGACCTAATACAGTGGCTATTAAGAGCTGGACTCTGTTTGGACTTTTTTGAGTTCCATGAAAGCCTGGACTCAGGAGAAGGAAAGCAGTTGATGATTAACAGACATGCCATCTGTTTCTTATAACGTGTAATATAGCCATACAGTACATTTTAAAACTATATATATATACAGTATCCTTGACAAAAATGACAAGTAATGATCCATTCATTTAACCAGACTGCTGTGTGTTTAAAATGACCACATGGTGGAGCCAGAGTGCCCCAGCAACCCCTCTCTGTATATCCATTTAGAACATGGATGGATGACATATATTTCAATATTATTGTAACTTCATCCAAAAGGAAGGGTGACTTAAAGGACAGAACTGACATGACACAGGGAGAATATACAAGTGCTACAGGTCAGATTTGAACCCCCAACCCTGAAAAAGGGAGGCAACAATGTTACCCACAGAGTCACTGTGTTGTCCTTTTTGATATAATACTAAATGATTTCTTTGGTGAGGCTCCGGATCCCCATGACCCTGCATAGGACAAGCAGGTGTCAAAGATGGATGGATGGATGGATGTGTTAGTGTACAGTACATGTGGGATAGACATAAAGTCACATCTCTCAGACACATTGGAGGGAGATTGTACAATGGATCCCCGATCCCTGGTGATTATGGATATTTTTACACTAATGGATACCAATCTCAGGAATGGGCATTAAGCATAATGATATAAAGTAATTTGTCATCCTCTTAGCCTAAGAGAGTCACTTACAATGGAGAGTGACAAACTGATAAACTAGCAATTTGATTGTTACGTCATGTTTTTAATTTTTATAATTTTCAAATACTTACAACAGCTTGCTGCATTACTAAATAGCTGACACTCGTGTGGGTGTCTCTCCTACAGTGGATTAGCTTCCGTTCAGGCTGTCCCTGGTCTTGTGCCTTGTCCTTTCCAGAATAAGCTGTAGGCAACCTGTACCAGATATATGGTTGACAGATAAATGGGGGATGGATGGATGGATGTCTTTAATAATTGATAGTAAACGGTTCAATAGCTACAATGATAGATGCTCTTTAGTCCTACTGGTATTCTCAGTTCTCGGTTTTCCTGCTTGGTAGAGTGGTTACATACAGGAAGTAGATTTGCAAGTTTGTGCTGCCTGACTGCATTAAACAGCAGCTGTGGAAACTTCAGAGAGGATTAAAGAGGGACATTCGAGTCATTTCACAGTCACTGGTGCACAGACATGATGGCTTTACTGGGACTGTTCCTCTGGACACTGGCCCTGTCTGTTCAAGGTGAGTGTCCTCACTATGAGACCAAGACAATGTCTCTCCTTTAAGAACTCATTCTAACTCATTGTTGTTTAGTTCTATGATATTGTGTTAACCTCTAAACATTTACACCAAGCTTTATTATTGTGAAGAGATATTTGTTATAATAAAAAAGATGATTCTCATGCTTTAATTGCAGGCTCTGGGGCTCAGATCATCCTGACTCAGAGTCCTGCAGTGGAATCGGTCACTGTAGGAAGCACTGTCACTCTGAACTGCCAATCCAGCAGCTCTGAATTTCAGAGCAGCTTAGCCTGGTATCTGCAAAAACCTGGAGAAAGTCCCAGACTTCTCTTCTCCTCAGTGGGTAACAAGGTGTCTGGGGTTCCAGGCCGTTTCTCCGATAGCCGTGATGGCACAAATTTCAGGCTGAAAATCAGTGGAGTGCAGGCTGAAGATGCAGGAGATTATTACTGTCAGCAGTATTATAGCTTTCCGTACACACAGTGACACAGGCCAGTACAAAAACCTCACTTTGCTGTGCTTACGCTCAGTCTAGGAAAACAACTACCAAAATCAGCAGATTGTTCAAGATAGATCCAGACTACAGTACTTTACTGGATTCTGATGATCTTTTATACCCCGAGACCCTGTACTGGATGGTAGGTGCTTATTTATTTATTTAATTTATTTTTATTTGTTCATTTTCATTAGGAAATGGTTTCATCCTTTAATTTATTGTGCTATGCAGCATACCTTTTAGCATTTATCTCTTCTATAGTTTCTATGATGAAAAAATACTTTTATAAATCTGAATATTTATTACTGGTTTATCTGTCCAATTTTATTCATCTTTGCAATGTACACAGAAGTTAATTGAACTCTTTAAACATGATATATCTTGAGACAGAGTAACATAACATGTATCAGCTTTATAATAATTGTGTTCTAGAATGATCAAACTGATGAGTTACGTCTTCCTTTACAGACACACCATCTACGGACTTGTCCTCTTATTGAATATTTAATGGTTCAATGGATTGTCCTTCATATATGTTTGTTAGTCTACTATAATAAAATAATATAATATAATGTAATAGTTATTTTTGTTATTGTTGTTTGAAGCTGGGACACCGTGGTTTTAGGTTTAATCACAATCAGAATTCCCTTTGCCAGGTACCCCTACATTTATTGTATTTTTTTTGCCAGTATCACTGCATGCAACCAATCAAGAACATAAATTTCAAAATAATACAGATTCAAAATATACGGTACAAACAAAAGTGTAAATCAGTACAATTTACAGTTAGTAAACCAGTAATTAATACTAAGCTAAACTGGAAAAAAATGTTTTTCACTACTGAGTTCTGTGTTATCCGTATTTCACTCTACCCCTTGTACAGTGGATGCCAATCGTTAATTAATGCAGTCCAATCCCTGATTCATTCTGATCACGGCTAAGCTTGGAACAAATCACATAGTGAAATGTCTTTCACTAGATGGCGCACTTTTCAAACGATTATAATTAACGTCAAAACAAGTTCGTAGTTAATCTTGCTTTTAACGAACCAAAAGGAAATACATTGCAGGCAAAGATGATGCCACATGTAACTATAAATAATTCCATTAGGGAAATAATCATCAAACTCTTAATTAGAAAAAGAATGACATGCTGTACTATATCTGGGTGATTCCTGTTTTGGACCACATATTTGGCTGTCTGTTTTCTGAAAATTGGAATGATTGTATTTTATGCTTTAAACATTTTGTCAGGACTATACCATACTTAGCTATGAGGAATGCATGTTTGCCAAGCTCAGGGGTTGAAAATATTATAGTTATGGGATGTTTTTTGTATATATTTCTCCAGACGTTTTCCACCCTGTTAGGGACATGTACATGGTAATCACAGAGTTTAAATAATGTACAAGTCAAACAATACTGAACTTTTCTGGGATACAATGTGTCCCTTTTGCTATGATAAAAGTTTCATTCTTGTAGCATTAACAATTTTAATTTTATGAAGAGTACAATGTCAGAATAATGGAATCTGTGCATTTTTTTGTCCCCATTTTGTTGTCTTGTGTCACGCCCAGCTCCGTCCGATCCTCGTGTGTGCCATGCCTGTGATCACCTGTTGCTTGTTCAGTTCAGCCTGTCGTTAGTATTTAGTCCATGTCTCGGTCAGTATTATCCCAGTTCTGTCATTGTATTGTCATGATGTTTGCTGTTCGTCTGCTTGTCTGCCCAGAATTAACCCCCTTTTTTGAGAATTCCCGGCTTACTCGCCAGCTTCCCCGTTTGCCTACTTGCCTATACGTTACATCTTGTATGAGGAATTTTATTCGTTAGAAATAAAAGTATATGTAGATGCATTATATGTACCTCATTTAACAAAACAATATACAAATATACCAAACACTTACTGTTGTGATTAGAATATTTTTTTAACCATTGCCTAACAGGGTGGAATAGAATATAACAGGGTGGAACCGAGTAGGTCTCTTAACAAGTAGATCACAACAACAATAACAACTACTACAACTAATAATAATAGTAATAATAATAATAATACCACTGTAGTAACATAAATAATTAAGAAATACTCTCATAAAATAATACTTTTTGATTATATCATTATTATTCATTATCATACACAAGAAATACACTCAAATAATAAATCTATAATAAGTCATTTTAATGAAAATAATAAATATTCTTGTACAATTTCTACTCAGTAGGCTGCATACAGGTATCCCATACATAGCCTAACAGGGTGGAACTTAACAGGGTAGAATATTTCTAGCTCTTTGAGTGAGCAACATTTAGCTAGCACTCACTCTACAGCTGATCAGCATTTAAATAGCTATTTTTAACATGTTTTAAAAAATATTTTTTCCAATAAATATTTCCCATAATATATACTGGATGGAACAAAACGAAGTTGACCAAAGTGCTACAAGTGTATCAGAATAAGAATAAATGCCAAAAATAAACTTAAAATCACATCTAAAATACATTAAAATTTAAAATAAATAAATTAAAATTAAAATTAAATAAAAATGAAAAATAAAATAAAAAAAAACAAATTAAAAATGTCAACATGTTATGCTGTACCAAAGGCCAAAGTGAACAAACGTGTTTTGAGAAGTGATTTAAAAACAGATGGAGAGGATGCTTGTCTGACGTATAAAGGCAGCTCATTCCACAATTTAGGTGCTACCAAAGCAAAAGCCCGATCCCCTCTGAGCTTCCGACTAGTCCTAGGCACACTCAGAAGGAGCTGGTCAGCCGACCTGAAAGACCGAGAAGGTGTATATGGATGGAGGAGCTCAGAGAGGTACAGAGGGGCAACACCAGGCAGATACTTATAAACAAATAAAAGCAATTTAAATTGGATCCTAAAATGCACAGGCAGCCAGTGAAGACAACTTAGAACCGGGGTGACATGCTCATATTTGCAAGTGCCAGTTAAAAGACGTGCGGCAGCATTTTGAACAAGCTGCAGTCGAGAAATGGAGGACTGACTCACCCCAGAATGAAGTGCATTGCAGTAATCCAGCCGAGTGGTTACAAAGGCATGGATTACTGTTTCAAAGTGCTGTCGTGCTAGAAAGTGTTTAATTTTGGCCAGCTGCCTCAGGTGAAAGAAGCTAGATCTAACCACTGACCGAATCTGGCTTTCAAGCTTTAATTCAGGATCCATTTTAAAACCCAAATTTACAATCTCAAGTTTGCAGAATGATTTCAGAGTTTTCAAATCGACAGAGAGATTGCCAGCAGAACCAGGTCCAAACACCATCACCTCAGTCTTCGAAACATTAAAACAAAGAAAATTTAACGCCATCCAAGATTTGATGTCCTCCAAACATGTTTGCAGAGAGTTCACAGACAGCCCATCCTTCCTTTTAAGGGGAACATAGATCTGGCAGTCATCTGCGTAACAGTGAAAGGAGACACCATGTCTCTTGAGGATTGAGCCCAGGGGGAGCAGATAAAGAGAGAACAAAATTGGGCCCAAGATGGAACCCTGTGGGACTCCATGAGACAGTGGAGAGCAGGAGGACTCACAGTTACCTAGACGAACCGAAAAGGTTCGATCTTTTAAGTAAGACCTAAACCATTTCAAAGCCACACCTGTTATGCCAACACAATGTTCCAAACGCGAGATTAAAATCTCATGGTCGACAGTATCAAATGCAGCACTTAAATCGAGTAAAATAAGAACCACACTGTCACCGGAGTCACATGATAAACGAATATCATTAAAAACTCTTAAAAGTGCTGATTCAGTGCTGTGCATTGCTTTAAAACCAGATTGAAAAATCTCCTGGACGTTGTGTGCATTCAGGTGTGAAATTATCTGATTATATACTATTTTTTCCAGAACTTTAGATAAGAAAGGCAACTTGGATATTGGTCTAAAGGTCTGGGCATCTAGCCCAGGTTTTTTGAGAAGTGGCTGCACATCTGCATGTTTGAAATTTTTAGGTACCACCCCTGAGGTAAGACTGCCTTTTATAATGGTTCAAATTGTTGAGCCTACAGTAGAAAGAACTTCTTTCAAAAAGCGAGGGGGAACAGCGTCATAAGGTGAGCCTGAAGGCTTTAGGTGACCCACCACCTCCTGTGAAAGTTAAAGCTTACCTTAGTCTTCCAGTTGAATTTCCCCCCAAAAACAAATGTCACTTCGTGAAAATGGCTGAATACATTTGTAATCTTTTTAGGGAGCCAAGAAACTAGAGGCTCACAGGGTGGAAAATGAATCCGGGGACATATAATATATTATATAATTACAGAAAACAAAATAAGTTTTACCAGATTTGTTTCTTTCTCTAAAGGTAGTATACCCTAGTCTATCAAAATAATAAAGAATAAGTTTTGGTTTTTATAATTTTATAGTTTACTTTAATTTACTGGGACATGCTAAAATGAGCGCATATTCCAGAGAAATGGTGCTTTAAAGAGATGTAAAAAGATAAAAATAGTAATTTATCTTTGTTAGAGCAATAGAAAACACCTAAACACATAATAAAATAGATTTGTTATAAAGATTTGTCTAATTTTATAAAAGAATAAGAGTCTGTTAAACACGAGGACATGAATATGTGGCCCAAAACAGGAATCACCCATCTAGACAGTGGTACCTTTGGTATACATCTGCTTTGGAATAAGTCCAAGTTGGTATACGTCCTGTTTGGACCCGAAAAATGTTGCTTGGTATGCGACCTTTGTTTGGAATATGACTCGCGTGCTAGAACTTGTACGGGTCAAAATGAGTCAGGACACCGCGCGCTTCCCTTGTTTACCTCTCGAGACAAAGACTGCCCACAACGTGCTACCATTCAGTGAACAACCCGCACCATAACTCTCTTTTCATTTATTTCATCTAATTGCTTTTGTATTTATGTATTTTAGTATTAAGCATTGTTTACATTATTTTATACAACCCCATCAATGTATAATATGCCATTAACAATAGGATTTTTTTTCATGGGAACGGATTAATCATTTTCCCTTTATTTCTTATTGTAAAAATTAGTTTACCACTGTAATCAGAATTAAATATCCTTGTCGCCATGTATACTGTATATTGTTAATGTGCACTCAGCTGCCAGTGAATATATACACAGCATTGTTATTTACCATCAATTTACCATCAATTAAATTGCATGATTCCTTCAAAGCACTTTCCAGGAGCAGCCAGTTTCTCTCAAACGATGGTCTTAAGTTTTAACTTGTTTTGTGGTTTAAAGACATTTGTGATAATGGCTGTCGGTGCTCTTACTAAGATGTAGATTAATTCATTAATTCATAACCATGTCTCCAGTGCAGGGTTGAAGTGAACCGGGAGCCTGTACCAGGAAATACAGGACTTGTGGCCGGGATCCCTGGAAAGTGGAACTCACACTGGGAGTCCTCTGCGGCCCCTTTACATAAAATCGTCTGTGCCTTCACACACAATTATTTAAAATTAATGTACTTTATACTTGAAGAATAAGGATTTTGTGTACTAATAAACGAGGCAAATATTTTGAATATTCTTAAAAGTATTTACTTCATCACTTGAGCACAACACAAAATATAACATAGTAGTAAAACTCATACTTTATGCATTAAAAAGTAGTTCATGGAAGAGTGTAGCACAGCACAGTAAAAACACAGTAATCAGCTGCTCATCACAAGTGACGCTGAGCTCATTTAATCTGAACAGTCGGCCCTCTTCAGCGTTTGAGTGACAGCAGCCTGGCAGCCCTGATTGGCCACACAGACCACTGAGCCCGCCTTCTTCCACTCGTCCGCAGTGAGGCTCAGGCTGCTGCTCCAGCTGTACAGGCCGTCCTTCTCCAGGAGCCCGCGGCTCGTCTCCGAGTCTATGCTGTTACACCAAAGAGACTTTAGGTCAGAGTCTGATACAAACCTTGTTGAGTAACATGGCATACAAAGTGCAGCATGACAGTCAGGACTGGATCTAAGGGGGGGGCATTACAGAGCTAGTAGAAATGTCGCCACCCCTGTTGCCACTGTATATAAAAATCAGGAACATGAAATATGCATCAGACATTTTTGAGATATGTGAGTAGAGATTGTGCCTCCTGCCTGCTCCCTCTTAGATGCACAGTTGCTGTCTGTACAAGAAAAACCTGGACAGACTCTACCTTCTGAAGAAGTTCAGGTCTTTGATGTGTGTAGGAAGCAGCTGAGGATGTCTTACCCCGCCACAGTGGCCAGCACTTTGCTACCTGACAAAACCCATCAGGAGACCAGCTCCATCACAGGACTGACCCTGGACCCAGTGGGGGCAGTTACAGAGAAACAGATGCTGGAAAAATTGGAGCGTATCATGACCAATTCTGGACATGCCCTCCAGGGGGCGCTCTCCTGGCCAGCAGCTCATTCCACCACAGTGTGCCAAGAAGCTCTACTGAGGATCCTTCCTACCTGCTGACACCAGGTACTACAATGCCTCCTTCCTTCCTGCCAGCCGCATCCCTACCCATTACACATGCCAGTAAGCAGAGAGCACCTGACTTTTACTCAATTAATTGTGCATAGATGACCTGTACGTTTTATATACTTAATTCCTGTACCATATTCTGTATACACTACATGTGGTGTCTTTGCACTTTGTTTTTGCAGTATGTGTCTGTATTTGTGTGCTACATGCAAATGAATTTCCACCTTGGATCAATGAAGAATATATTATCTTAAATTCTGGAAAACTGTAGAAAAGGACTTGCAGTGAGTTGCATTGTTTAGAATCATTTAGTTCAATATTTAGGTTAATAATTGAACACACAGTTTGCATTTGTTTATTGGTGTGTGAAAAAGTATGAGTTGTACTGTCTTAGGTGATTGGTGCTACTTAGTGTTCACATTAATTAAACAGGCAATATTTTAAAAGATAATTTTTTGCATGAATTAAATATAATTAAATAATAAGCTCCGGATTAATACTGCAGATATCCCACATTTCCTGGAAGTTCTTCTGCAAATTCACAGCAGTTCCCTGACCCTTGCGAACAATGCACAGTGTCCTAGAAATATGTCTTTGCGTTATTCAGCGACGGTAAGCGGGGCTCTTATTGAATGAACATAAAGCGGTATACAGTACGACCATATTACCACCCAACCATAGCTAGCACACCCATCCACCACCACCTCCTAATCCGCCTTCCCGAAATCAATATGACTAAGGTGGAATGTCTGCAAGTGGGTGTACAAAATGGTTGGATGGACAGATGGATGGATGAATCGATGGATGTCTTTAATAACTGATAGTAAATAGTTCAATAGCTACAATGATAGTTGCTCTTTAGTCCTACTGGTATTCTCAGTTCTCGGTTTTCCTGCTGGGTAGAGTGGTTACAAACAGGAAGTAGATTTGCAAGTTTGTGCTGCCTGACTGCATTAAACAGCAGCTGCGTGAATTTCAGAGAGGATTAAAGAGGGACAGTCGAGTCAGTTTAGAGTCACTGGTGCGCAGATACAATGGCTTTACTGGGACTGTTCCTCTGGACACTGGCCCTGTCTGTTCAAGGTGAGTGTCCTCACTATGAGACCAAGACAATGTCTCTCCTTTAAGAACTCATTCTAACTCATTGGCCTTTAGTTCTATGATATTGTGTTAACCTCTAAATATTTACACAAAGCTTTATAATTGTGAAGAGATATTTGTTATGATAAATAAAAGATGATTCTCATGCTTTAATTGCAGGCTCTGGGGCTCAGATCATCCTGACTCAGAGTCCTGCAGTGGAATCAGTCACTGTAGGAGGAACTGTCACTCTGAACTGCCAATCCAGCAGCTCTTCAGTTGGGAGCGACTTAGCCTGGTATCAGCAGAAACCTGGAGAAAGTCCCAAACTTCTCTTCTACTACGTGGGTAACAAGGTGTCTGGGGTTCCAGGCCGTTTCTCCGATAGCCGTGATGGCACAAATTACAGGCTGAAAATCAGTGGAGTGCAGACTGAAGATGCAGGAGATTATTACTGTCAGCAGCATGATAGCTTGCCGTACACACAGTGACACAGGCCAGTACAAAAACCTCACTCAGCTGTGCATACGCTCAGTCTAGGAAATTTAAACAACTACCAAAATTGCCAGATTGTTCAAAATAGATCCTGACTACTGTTTACTGGATTCTGGTGTTCCTTCATAACCTGAGACCTGGATGGTGAGCGCTTATTTTCTTTTTTGTTCAATTTCAGCTTTGTGTATATAATAGTTGTGTCCTAGAACGATCAAACTAGCGAGTTACATCTTCCTTTGTTTTGAAACACATTTTCTTGTCATCCACGTACTACTCTTTTGATTAGTTACTTAATGTTTCAGTGGATTTTCCTTTATATATGTTTCTTATTATGATAGTTATTTTTCTTATTGATGTTTGGAGCTGTGATACAGTGACTTAGGTTTAATCACAATCAAAATTCACTTTGTCAGGTGTTGCCTACATATACTGGATTTCTTTTCCAGTATCATTGAACGCATCCAACAAACAACATAAATTAAAAGAATAATGTCACGCCCTGCTCGTCCGATCCTCCTGTGTGCCACGCCCCCTCTTTAACCTCGTGTGAAATCCTGATTATCAGTTGTTTCTTATTTCCATTAAGTCCTGTGTATTTCAGTCCGCGTTCGAGTATGTTTCCCCAGTCCTGTCACTGACGTTGCTGCTGCCTATGTTTCCCGTGTTCGCTGTATTCTCCCCAATAAACTGAGTTTCCCCGTATCTTGGACTCCCGTGCTTCCCTGCTCGACATGTCCGCAGCTGGTCATGACTGTAATGTAATAGGGTTTGAGCCATGCGGGCATTCGTACGTGATGACGTAACGCGGCAGTTCCAGAGCGTATGGCTCAGTGTTAACACAGGCACAAGGTAGGCACGAGCAAGTGTTCATTAAAAGCCTTGAAAACAACATCGGTCGTCCTGTTACATATATACCAATATATTACATGGTGTCAGAAGTGAAAGGCGGAAGAAGAGATGGCGCAGTTTCAGCCCCCACCGAATTTGAGTTTGCAAGGCAATCTCGCAGAGAATTGGAGGAATTGGATTCAGCGCTTCGAACTCTTCTGTACTGCCAGTGGCGTCGCGGAAAAGTCACAGAAGGTACAGTGTGCAACTTTTCTACATGTAGCGGGAGATGAAGCGATTAGAGTATGTAATACGTTTGAATTCGGGGACGACGAAAGAGACAAAATAGACGTACTGAAGAAGAAATTTCAGGATTACTGTGAACCGAGAAAAAACCTGCCCTACATAAGGCATCTATTCTTCACACGAGCTCAGAATCCAACGGAGTCTTTTGACGCTTATGTCACGGATCTAAAAAACAAAGCTACGGACTGTGAGTTTGGATATTTGCATGACTCCCTGGTACGTGACAGAATAGTATGTGGTATAACCAACGACCAAGTGAGAGGCAGACTGCTAAGAGAAGCGGATCTGACATTACAAAAGGCTATTGATATTTGCCGTGCAAGCGAGATCACAACTAGCCAAGTCAAAATACTGACCGAAGAGGCAGTAGTAAACAGGATAAGAGCAGTGAGGCCAAAAGAGAACAGGTCTAAGACTGGTCCAGAAAAGACTGAACAAAAGGAAATACGCTGCAACAGATGTGGTTTTAAACACATGACAAACAAATGTCCTGCAGTGGGTCAAACATGTAGAGTTTGCCTAAAGAAAAATCATTTTGCTAAGATGTGTAAATCACGAGGACACCTGAGCTAACAAGGAAAGAAGGTCCATACAGTCGAGCAGAATGGGGTTGAAGAGAACTTGTTTATTGGAACAGTCGACTTGGAGCATGAGAAACACACTGAAATGGTTGAGATACCAGTGGAAGAAACAGTGAAAAAAATGTGGACTGAAAAGCTGAGAATAAATGGTAAAGAGATAAACTTTAAACTAGATACAGGGGCAGACTGCAATGCAATGTCAGTTAAAACTCTGAAAGCACTCACAACTACAGGCAGACTCAGAGTGAGTCAAAGCAAACTTGTTGCATTCTTTGGCCAAAAGATAGCGCCATTGGGTAAGAAAACACTAAAGTGTGAGTACAAAAACAGAAAATACGAAATAGAGTTTGAAATCATGAAAGAAGAAGTTCCAGCTATACTGGGAGGACACACATGTGCACATCTGAGCCTAATAAAGAGAATGCACAAGGTAGAGAAAGAAAGTGACATTCTTAACGAATATGAAGATCTCTTTAAAGGATTGGGTTGCTTACCAGGTGAGCACCACATTAAGATTGACCACAAAGTAGCACCTGTTGTGCACGCTCCAAGGAGAATTCCCGTAGCAATCAGGGACCAAGTAATACAGGAACTGCAGCACATGGAAAAAATGGGTGTAATTACAAGACAAACAGAACCCACAGAATGGGTGAGCAGCATGGTAACTGTGGTCAAACCACAGAAAATTCGCATTTGTATGGATCCAAAAGATCTAAATCAAGCAATTAAGCGAGAACACTATCCACTGCTGACAGTGGAGGAAGTTGTCTCACGAATGCCAAGAGCAAAGTACTTTTCAGTACTAGATGCAAACCAAGGGTTTTGGCAAATAAAATTGGATGAGAAAAGCTCAAAGCTCTGCACATTTAACACACCCATAGGAAGATACAGGTTCCTGCGGCTACCCTTCGGAATATCATCAGCACCAGAGGTGTTTCAGAGGTTAGTGGCACAGATGATTGAGGACCTGGATGGCGTGGTCAACATTGTTGATGACTTGCTGGTGTGGGGAGAATCCAAGGAGGAGCATGACAAGAGACTGAGAAGGTTGTTAGACAGAGCAAGAGAATACAATCTAAAACTGAACAAAAGCAAGTGCTATATCAGGACAACAGAAATCAAATATATTGGACATATACTCAGTTCAAGTGGACTCAGACCAGATGAGGAGAAAGTGAAGTCAGTGACACAGCTTCCCTCACCTCAGACCAAACAGGAGCTACTGAGATTCCTGGGAATGATCCAGTATCTCAGCAAATTCATACCTAACCTCTCAAGCATCAGCGCTCCATTAAGAAAGCTGCTGGAGGGAAGTACAGAGTGGTGTTGGGAAGAAATACAGCAGAAAAGTTTTGAACAACTCAAACAATTAGTCACAAATGCCCCGACCTTAAAGTTTTATGATGTCAACAAGCCAGTCACCTTGTCAGTTGATGCAAGCTCGGAGGGTCTGGGAGCAGTCATACTACAGGATGGACAGCCAGTTGCTTATGGCTCTAGAGCCCTCACTGACTGTCAGCGCAGGTATGCACAGATCGAGAAGGAGTTGCTAGCCATAGTCTACGGCTGTGAGAAATTTCACCAGTATGTTTATGGGAAAAACATTCAGGTTGAAAGTTGACCACAAGCCGTTGGAAAGCATCTTTAAAAAGCCTCTGCACCAAGCTCCAATGAGGCTGCAGAGGATGCTGCTGCGGCTACAAAAATATAGCCTTAACGTTACCTATATGCCAGGCAAACAGCTGCATATAGCAGACACTTTAAGTCGAGCATTCCTAAATGAGCAGAAAGAAGATCTGTTGGGAACAGACTTGGAGGTGAACACAGTTACATCTCAGCTTCCAATGTCAGATGAGAAACTGCAGAAGTTTATAAAAGCTACAGCAGAAGATCCTGAGCTACAGCAGTTGAAGGACATTACACTGAAAGGGTGGCCAGATGAAAGAAGTGCTGTTCCGAAAGTCATTCAGCCCTACTGGACATTTAAGGAAGAAATCACACACATGTCTGGACTGATGTTTAAAGCAGCCAAAGTCATTGTTCCAAGTCAGTTGAGGAATGAAATGCTGAACAAGATCCACGAGTCACACTTGGGAATTGTAAAGTGTAAAGAAAGAGCCAGAGACGTGCTCTATTGGCCAAAAATGTGTACACACATTGAGGAGATGGTCTCTCAGTGTGTCATTTGCAATGAAAACAGAAACAGTAACCCGAGAGAGCCATTAGTACTTTGTCCGATACCAGACAGACCGTGGCAGAAAGTAGGTACAGACCTCTTTCTTTACAGAGGGAGTGAGTTTCTACTGTGTGTGGATTACTTTTCAAAATTTCCAGAAATAGTCAAACTGTCAAGTACCACCAGTATTGATGTCATAGTAGCACTGAAATCAGTATTTGCAAGACATGGCATTCCAGATGTTGTCATTTCTGACAATGGTCCGCAGTATGCCAGTTCAGAATTCAAAGACTTTGCAAAGAGTTGGGAATTCAGGCACAATACATCCAGTCCTGGTCATGCTCAATCAAATGGTCAGGCTGAGAGGATGATACAGACTATTAAAAGTCTATTGAAGAAATCCGAAGGCCAGAATGGCGACCCCTACCTGTCCCTGCTGGAATATCGTAATACACCATTGGAAGGTGTAGGATTATCTCCAGCACAGTTGCTCATGGGACGGCGGCTGAAAGGAAAGCTACCTACCTCAAACATGTTGCTTACTCCTGAAGGAACTGTTCAAGTGCGAGAACGCCTGAGAGAGAAGCAGATGAAACAGAAACATTACTTTGACAGGCAAACACGGGAGCTGCCAGAATTACGAGCAGGAGAGAGAGTCCGGATGCAAAGAGGAGAGAGATGGGAGCCTGCGGTTGTCCTGCACAAGCATGAACAACCACGATCTTTTGTGGTACACACACCAGACGGGAGACTGTACAGGAGGAACAGAAAGTATCTGCGGAAAACAAATGGAAATGTCATTACATCAACAGAAGAACAAGACACCTGCGGAAAGATGGACGTGGAGATGAAAGACTGTGTCACAGACAACACACAAAAGGACAAAACACAGTCTACTGAGAGCACAGATGAGACAAAGCAAGACAGAACACCTGTTGAACAAACTGAAACATACACCTATCAAACTAGACACGGTAGACAGATTAGACCACCAGTAAGATACAGAGAGTAGGTCACATGACCAAGATTGTTGTTGAATTTGTGTTTATTGATAATGCATGTTTACGTTGCAGTAAGTACAGTAACTGACGAATTACAGGTTGTTTGTACAGAAGTTATTTCTTTGAATAATTGGTTCAGAGACATACACAAGTTGAATGTGCTGTAACTCTTTCATTTAAAAAAAAAAAAAAAAAACCTGTTAAAAAGGGGGATGTAATGTAATAGGGTTTGAGCCATGCGGGCATTCGTACGTGATGACGTAACGCGGCAGTTCCAGAGCGTATGGCTCAGTGTTAACACAGGCACAAGGTAGGCACGAGCAAGTGTTCATTAAAAGCCTTGAAAACAACATCGGTCGTCCTGTTACATATATACCAATATATTACAATGACGATTAAACAGTTTTAAAATATACATAAATGTTAAAATCAGTTAAGATTACTGTCGGTAAATCAGTATTTACTACTGAACTAAACTGAAAATAACGTGTTCATCATTATTGAGTTGATAAGTGTGTTACACGCATTTGACTTGGTCCCTTGGGCACTGGCTATCTAAGCTTGTAAAAAATCATGGGGAATGCTCAATCACCATTTTTTTCACTAGATGGCGCACTTTTCAAACGATTATGATTAATGTCAAATCAAGTTAGTAGTTAATCATGCTTTTAGTAAATATTCACTTCATAAAGTATAACCAAAATGAAATACACTGCTGGTAAAGAAAATGACATAAAACGCAAAATGCATAAATTATTCAGTTAGTCGAATAATAATCAGAATCATAATTAAAAAGACAATTCTATTGAAAACGTCCTATATAATCACAATTAGATATCCCTGTCATTGTGCATCCATTGTTAATATACACTAAACTGCTGTAAATCTATAAACACAATTGTCATTTACCATCATTTACCCTTCAATGCACTTTCCATGAGCAGTCTGCTACTCAAAAATGATGGTCTTAAGTTTTAATTTGTTTTTTGCTTTAAAGACATTTATAATAATGGCTTTCGGTGCTCTTACTAAGATGTAGGTTAATTCATTAATTCATAACCATGTCTCCAGTGCAGGGTTGAAGTGAGCTGGGTGCCTATCCCAGGAAATACAGGACATGTGGCCAGGATCCCTGGAAAATGTCACTCCATAGCAGTGCACAGACACTCACTAAGAGCAATTTAGAGACACCAGTTCAGCTTCGTACATGTTTTTGGACTGCAGGAGGAAGGACCCAGAGGAGACCCATGTGGGCCCAGAGAGAACATGCAAACTGCACACACTGAGAGCTGCAGTCAGAAACAGACCCCACAGCCTGGGAGGCCTCATTACTAATTACTGAGCTAAAGTGGTTTAAAAATCCTGCAGTATTTCATGTACTATTTTCAGTTAAGCGTATGCATGTGCTTGTTTCTTCATTGGTGATGAGACACTTCTGTGAAAATGAAATACATTTTTAAAGGAATGATTAGGTGAGTGAGGGTTACTGTCAGTGAGGAAAACTGTGAGTGAGCCACCCACTGTAGATTAGCAGGTATTTCCTAGATGATCTGATAGGGCCACACTAGCATCTTCTAGGGCCACACTAGATTCTGACACAAGGCAACATTAGACCTGAATATCTACCCTGACACATGGCCAGTTGCATGACGAAATGTAGACATAATGCTACCCATAATCCTGTGCAGCTGATTGCCCATGTGAAAAGTGTCCCACCATGAGAGAGACTGAGTGCATGTTAAAGGTATAAGAGGTTCAGGCTGTGGCTGAGACAGATACAATGCAGGAGTGTGAATTCTGTATTGTTTTTTAAGACATTAAAAGGGCCCTATGTTTCTCCAAACCAAGCTTTTGTCTTCATTTCTTTTCATTGCTCATCTCTCCTGCTCACCTGTAATTCAACCATATACTTCTTAGCATTTGGTTACTAAAAATCTTATGCAGGTAACCATCCTGAAACCTCACTTGTTTATTCACATCGATAGGATGAGACAGCGGACGGAACCACATTGCATAGGGCTGCATGGGCAGCAGATGGGATCTTTCTTTGGGGAAAATAAGGTCTTTTTATCAGGGAGAACCGAATGGGGAAGGAACAGGACGGACAGCAAACACTAAGGATGTATGAACAGGAGCTGCTGTTTCAACAGGGAATGAAATGGATCCCAAATGAGCGGGTGGGGGGCAGGCCAATTTGACCTGCCAGTTCCCAATCCAGAGGTACAAGAAGTTGAACCATGTTGTCCCGGAAATCCAGCTCGTCATCAATTCGTGGCAGCAGGTAGGAGTCCTTCTGAGTGACAGGGTTTAGCCTCCAGTAGTCGACACACAAATGCCAGGACATCTTTCTTCCTGACGAGGACTGCGGGTTATGCCCATGGGCTGTCAGAAGGCTTGATCGCTCCTATCGCTGCAGCTTCTTTTTGATCCACTGCTCTAGTCCTTGTCGATGAGGTCACAGGCAGATGGGCAGGGCCCCTCCCATGTCGATGCTGTGCTGCATGAGTGAGGTGGGGCAGCAGCCTTTGTCCCTGGCAGAGATGATGTCCTGATAAGAGCTCAGGAGGCTTTTGAGCTGGTTCTGCAGCTGCACCATCAGGTCCTCACTGCTCCTCTGCCACAGCTGGTGGGCAGCCTGCACTGTCTTGGGAGACGGTCCCATGGCTTCTTCTCTTACGGACAGGGACCACTCTCTTCCCCTCTTACGGACAGGGACCACTCTCTTCCCCTCTTACGGACAGGGACCACGCTCTTCCCCTCTTACGGACAGGGACCACTCTGTTCCCGTCTTACGGGCAGGGACCACTCTCTTCCCCTCTTAGGGACGGGGACCACTCTCTTCCCCTCTTACGGACGGGGACCACTCTCTTCCCCTCTTACGGACGGGGACCACTCTCTTCCCCTCTTACGGACTGGGACCACTCTCTTCCCCTCTTACGGACTGGGACCACTCTCTTCCCCTCCCCATGTGTTGATGTATAGTACATGTGGGATACACATAAAGTCACATCTCTCAGACACGTTGGAGGGAGAATATACAATGGATAATCCCCAATTCCTGGTGTTTATGGATATTTTTACACTAATGGATACCAATCTCAGGAATGAGCATTAAGCATAATGATATAAAGTAATTTGTCAACCTCTTAGCCTAAGAGAGTCACTTACAATGGAGAGTGACAAAGTGATAAACTAGCAATTTGATTGTCATGTCATGTTTTTAATTTTTATAATTTTCAAAAACTTACAACAGCTTGCTGCATTACTAAATAGCTGACACTCGTGTGGGTGTCTCTCCTACAGTGGATTAGCTTCCGTTCAGGCTGTCCCTGGTCTTGTGCCTTGTCCTTTCCAGAATAAGCTGTAGGCAACCTGTACCAGATGTATGGTTGACAGATAAATGGGGGATGGATGGATGGATGTCTTTAATAATTGATAGTAAACGGTTCAATAGCTACAATGATAGATGCTCTTTAGTCCTACTGGTATTCTCAGTTCTCGGTTTTCCTGCTTGGTAGAGTGGTTACATACAGGAAGTAGATTTGCAAGTTTGTGCTGCCTGACTGCATTAAAGAGCAGCTGTGGAAACTTCAGAGAGGATTAAAGAGGGACATTCGAGTCATTTCACAGTCACTGGTGCACAGACATGATGGCTTTACTGGGACTGTTCCTCTGGACACTGGCCCTGTCTGTTCAAGGTGAGTGTCCTCAGTGTGACAGAGATACAATGTCTCTCCTTTAAGAACTCATTCTAACTCATTGTCCTTTATTTCTACGCTATCGTTTAAATCTCTAAACATTTACACCAAACTTTATTATTGTGAAGAGATATTTGTTATGATAAAAAAGATGATTCTCATGCTTTAATTGCAGGCTCCGGGGCTCAGATCATCCTGACTCAGAGTCCTGCAGTGGAATCAGTCACTGTAGGAGGCACTGTCACTCTGAACTGCCAATCCAGCAGCTCTTCACTTACGAGCAGCTTAGCCTGGTATCAGCAGAAACCTGGAGAAAGTCCCAAACTTCTCTTCTCCTCAGTGGGTAACAAGGTGTCTGGGGTTCCAGGCCGTTTCTCCGATAGCCGTGATGGCACAAATTTCAGGCTGAAAATCAGTGGAGTGCAGGCTGAAGATGCAGGAGATTATTACTGTCAGCAGCATGCTAGCTTGCCGTACACACAGTGACACAGGCCAGTACAAAAACCTCACTCAGCTGTGCATACGCTCAGTCTAGGAAAACAACTACCAATATTGGCAGATTGCTCAAAATAGATCCGGACTGTAATTTACTGGATTCTAATGGTCCTTTATATCCTGAGACCCTGTACTGGATGGTAGGTGCTTATTTATTCATTTTATTTATTTTTATTTGTTCATTTTCATTAGGAAATAGTTTCATCCTTTAATTTATTGTGCTATTGCGCATACTTTTTAGCATTTATCTGTTCTATAG
Source organism: Paramormyrops kingsleyae (assembly GCF_048594095.1). NCBI lineage: Eukaryota > Metazoa > Chordata > Actinopteri > Osteoglossiformes > Mormyridae > Paramormyrops > Paramormyrops kingsleyae. Next base: position 33,728,858 of record NC_132799.1, read on the forward strand.
TTTCTATGATGAAAAAATACTTTTATAAATCTGAATATTTATTACTGGTTTATCTGTCCAATTTTATTCATCTTTGCAATGTACACAGAAGTTAATTGAACTCTTTAAACATGATATATCTTGAGACAGAGTAACATAACATGTATCAGCTTTATAATAATTGTGTTCTAGAATGATCAAACTGATGAGTTACGTCTTCCTTTACAGACACACCATCTACGGACTTGTCCTCTTATTGAATATTTAATGGTTCAATGGATTGTCCTTCATATATGTTTGTTAGTCTACTATAATAAAATAATATAATATAATGTAATAGTTATTTTTGTTATTGTTGTTTGAAGCTGGGACACCGTGGTTTTAGGTTTAATCACAATCAGAATTCCCTTTGCCAGGTACCCCTACATTTATTGTATTTTTTTTGCCAGTATCACTGCATGCAACCAATCAAGAACATAAATTTCAAAATAATACAGATTCAAAATATACGGTACAAACAAAAGTGTAAATCAGTACAATTTACAGTTAGTAAACCAGTAATTAATACTAAGCTAAACTGGAAAAAAATGTTTTTCACTACTGAGTTCTGTGTTATCCGTATTTCACTCTATCCCATGTACAGTGGATGCCAATCGTTAATTAATGCAGTCCAATCCCTGATGCATTCTGATCACGGCTAAGCTTGGAACAAATCACATAGTGAAATGTCTTTCACTAGATGGCGCACTTTTCAAACGATTATAATTAACGTCAAAACAAGTTCGTAGTTAATCTTGCTTTTAACGAACCAAAAGGAAATACATTGCAGGCAAAGATGATGCCACATGTAACTATAAATAATTCCATTAGGGAAATAATCATCAAACTCTTAATTAGAAAAAGAATGACATGCTGTACTATATCTGGGTGATTCCTGTTTTGGACCACATATTTGGCTGTCTGTTTTCTGAAAATTGGAATGATTGTATTTTATGCTTTAAACATTTTGTCAGGACTATACCATACTTAGCTATGAGGAATGCATGTTTGCCAAGCTCAGGGGTTGAAAATATTATAGTTATGGGATGTTTTTTGTATATATTTCTCCAGACGTTTTCCACCCTGTTAGGGACATGTACATGGTAATCACAGAGTTTAAATAATGTACAAGTCAAACAATACTGAACTTTTCTGGGATACAATGTGTCCCTTTTGCTATGATAAAAGTTTCATTCTTGTAGCATTAACAATTTTAATTTTATGAAGAGTACAATGTCAGAATAATGGAATCTGTGCATTTTTTTGTCCCCATTTTGTTGTCTTGTGTCACGCCCAGCTCCGTCCGATCCTCGTGTGTGCCATGCCTGTGATCACCTGTTGCTTGTTCAGTTCAGCCTGTCGTTAGTATTTAGTCCATGTCTCGGTCAGTATTATCCCAGTTCTGTCATTGTATTGTCATGATGTTTGCTGTTCGTCTGCTTGTCTGCCCAGAATTAACCCCCTTTTTTGAGAATTCCCGGCTTACTCGCCAGCTTCCCCGTTTGCCTACTTGCCTATACGTTACATCTTGTATGAGGAATTTTATTCGTTAGAAATAAAAGTATATGTAGATGCATTATATGTACCTCATTTAACAAAACAATATACAAATATACCAAACACTTACTGTTGTGATTAGAATATTTTTTTAACCATTGCCTAACAGGGTGGAATAGAATATAACAGGGTGGAACCGAGTAGGTCTCTTAACAAGTAGATCACAACAACAATAACAACTACTACAACTAATAATAATAGTAATAATAATAATAATACCACTGTAGTAACATAAATAATTAAGAAATACTCTCATAAAATAATACTTTTTGATTATATCATTATTATTCATTATCATACACAAGAAATACACTCAAATAATAAATCTATAATAAGTCATTTTAATGAAAATAATAAATATTCTTGTACAATTTCTACTCAGTAGGCTGCATACAGGTATCCCATACATAGCCTAACAGGGTGGAACTTAACAGGGTAGAATATTTCTAGCTCTTTGAGTGAGCAACATTTAGCTAGCACTCACTCTACAGCTGATCAGCATTTAAATAGCTATTTTTAACATGTTTTAAAAAATATTTTTTCCAATAAATATTTCCCATAATATATACTGGATGGAACAAAACGAAGTTGACCAAAGTGCTACAAGTGTATCAGAATAAGAATAAATGCCAAAAATAAACTTAAAATCACATCTAAAATACATTAAAATTTAAAATAAATAAATTAAAATTAAAATTAAATAAAAATGAAAAATAAAATAAAAAAAAACAAATTAAAAATGTCAACATGTTATGCTGTACCAAAGGCCAAAGTGAACAAACGTGTTTTGAGAAGTGATTTAAAAACAGATGGAGAGGATGCTTGTCTGACGTATAAAGGCAGCTCATTCCACAATTTAGGTGCTACCAAAGCAAAAGCCCGATCCCCTCTGAGCTTCCGACTAGTCCTAGGCACACTCAGAAGGAGCTGGTCAGCCGACCTGAAAGACCGAGAAGGTGTATATGGATGGAGGAGCTCAGAGAGGTACAGAGGGGCAACACCAGGCAGATACTTATAAACAAATAAAAGCAATTTAAATTGGATCCTAAAATGCACAGGCAGCCAGTGAAGACAACTTAGAACCGGGGTGACATGCTCATATTTGCAAGTGCCAGTTAAAAGACGTGCGGCAGCATTTTGAACAAGCTGCAGTCGAGAAATGGAGGACTGACTCACCCCAGAATGAAGTGCATTGCAGTAATCCAGCCGAGTGGTTACAAAGGCATGGATTACTGTTTCAAAGTGCTGTCGTGCTAGAAAGTGTTTAATTTTGGCCAGCTGCCTCAGGTGAAAGAAGCTAGATCTAACCACTGACCGAATCTGGCTTTCAAGCTTTAATTCAGGATCCATTTTAAAACCCAAATTTACAATCTCAAGTTTGCAGAATGATTTCAGAGTTTTCAAATCGACAGAGAGATTGCCAGCAGAACCAGGTCCAAACACCATCACCTCAGTCTTCGAAACATTAAAACAAAGAAAATTTAACGCCATCCAAGATTTGATGTCCTCCAAACATGTTTGCAGAGAGTTCACAGACAGCCCATCCTTCCTTTTAAGGGGAACATAGATCTGGCAGTCATCTGCGTAACAGTGAAAGGAGACACCATGTCTCTTGAGGATTGAGCCCAGGGGGAGCAGATAAAGAGAGAACAAAATTGGGCCCAAGATGGAACCCTGTGGGACTCCATGAGACAGTGGAGAGCAGGAGGACTCACAGTTACCTAGACGAACCGAAAAGGTTCGATCTTTTAAGTAAGACCTAAACCATTTCAAGGCCACACCTGTTATGCCAACACAATGTTCCAAACGCGAGATTAAAATCTCATGGTCGACAGTATCAAATGCAGCACTTAAATCGAGTAAAATAAGAACCACACTGTCACCGGAGTCACATGATAAACGAATATCATTAAAAACTCTTAAAAGTGCTGATTCAGTGCTGTGCATTGCTTTAAAACCAGATTGAAAAATCTCCTGGACGTTGTGTGCATTCAGGTGTGAAATTATCTGATTATATACTATTTTTTCCAGAACTTTAGATAAGAAAGGCAACTTGGATATTGGTCTAAAGGTCTGGGCATCTAGCCCAGGTTTTTTGAGAAGTGGCTGCACATCTGCATGTTTGAAATTTTTAGGTACCACCCCTGAGGTAAGACTGCCTTTTATAATGGTTCAAATTGTTGAGCCTACAGTAGAAAGAACTTCTTTCAAAAAGCGAGGGGGAACAGCGTCATAAGGTGAGCCTGAAGGCTTTAGGTGACCCACCACCTCCTGTGAAAGTTAAAGCTTACCTTAGTCTTCCAGTTGAATTTCCCCCCAAAAACAAATGTCACTTCGTGAAAATGGCTGAATACATTTGTAATCTTTTTAGGGAGCCAAGAAACTAGAGGCTCACAGGGTGGAAAATGAATCCGGGGACATATAATATATTATATAATTACAGAAAACAAAATAAGTTTTACCAGATTTGTTTCTTTCTCTAAAGGTAGTATACCCTAGTCTATCAAAATAATAAAGAATAAGTTTTGGTTTTTATAATTTTATAGTTTACTTTAATTTACTGGGACATGCTAAAATGAGCGCATATTCCAGAGAAATGGTGCTTTAAAGAGATGTAAAAAGATAAAAATAGTAATTTATCTTTGTTAGAGCAATAGAAAACACCTAAACACATAATAAAATAGATTTGTTATAAAGATTTGTCTAATTTTATAAAAGAATAAGAGTCTGTTAAACACGAGGACATGAATATGTGGCCCAAAACAGGAATCACCCATCTAGACAGTGGTACCTTTGGTATACATCTGCTTTGGAATAAGTCCAAGTTGGTATACGTCCTGTTTGGACCCGAAAAATGTTGCTTGGTATGCGACCTTTGTTTGGAATATGACTCGCGTGCTAGAACTTGTACGGGTCAAAATGAGTCAGGACACCGCGCGCTTCCCTTGTTTACCTCTCGAGACAAAGACTGCCCACAACGTGCTACCATTCAGTGAACAACCCGCACCATAACTCTCTTTTCATTTATTTCATCTAATTGCTTTTGTATTTATGTATTTTAGTATTAAGCATTGTTTACATTATTTTATACAACCCCATCAATGTATAATATGCCATTAACAATAGGATTTTTTTTCATGGGAACGGATTAATCATTTTCCCTTTATTTCTTATTGTAAAAATTAGTTTACCACTGTAATCAGAATTAAATATCCTTGTCGCCATGTATACTGTATATTGTTAATGTGCACTCAGCTGCCAGTGAATATATACACAGCATTGTTATTTACCATCAATTTACCATCAATTAAATTGCATGATTCCTTCAAAGCACTTTCCAGGAGCAGCCAGTTTCTCTCAAACGATGGTCTTAAGTTTTAACTTGTTTTGTGGTTTAAAGACATTTGTGATAATGGCTGTCGGTGCTCTTACTAAGATGTAGATTAATTCATTAATTCATAACCATGTCTCCAGTGCAGGGTTGAAGTGAACCGGGAGCCTGTACCAGGAAATACAGGACTTGTGGCCGGGATCCCTGGAAAGTGGAACTCACACTGGGAGTCCTCTGCGGCCCCTTTACATAAAATCGTCTGTGCCTTCACACACAATTATTTAAAATTAATGTACTTTATACTTGAAGAATAAGGATTTTGTGTACTAATAAACGAGGCAAATATTTTGAATATTCTTAAAAGTATTTACTTCATCACTTGAGCACAACACAAAATATAACATAGTAGTAAAACTCATACTTTATGCATTAAAAAGTAGTTCATGGAAGAGTGTAGCACAGCACAGTAAAAACACAGTAATCAGCTGCTCATCACAAGTGACGCTGAGCTCATTTAATCTGAACAGTCGGCCCTCTTCAGCGTTTGAGTGACAGCAGCCTGGCAGCCCTGATTGGCCACACAGACCACTGAGCCCGCCTTCTTCCACTCGTCCGCAGTGAGGCTCAGGCTGCTGCTCCAGCTGTACAGGCCGTCCTTCTCCAGGAGCCCGCGGCTCGTCTCCGAGTCTATGCTGTTACACCAAAGAGACTTTAGGTCAGAGTCTGATACAAACCTTGTTGAGTAACATGGCATACAAAGTGCAGCATGACAGTCAGGACTGGATCTAAGGGGGGGGCATTACAGAGCTAGTAGAAATGTCGCCACCCCTGTTGCCACTGTATATAAAAATCAGGAACATGAAATATGCATCAGACATTTTTGAGATATGTGAGTAGAGATTGTGCCTCCTGCCTGCTCCCTCTTAGATGCACAGTTGCTGTCTGTACAAGAAAAACCTGGACAGACTCTACCTTCTGAAGAAGTTCAGGTCTTTGATGTGTGTAGGAAGCAGCTGAGGATGTCTTACCCCGCCACAGTGGCCAGCACTTTGCTACCTGACAAAACCCATCAGGAGACCAGCTCCATCACAGGACTGACCCTGGACCCAGTGGGGGCAGTAACAGAGAAACAGATGCTGGAAAAATTGGAGCGTATCATGACCAATTCTGGACATGCCCTCCAGGGGGCGCTCTCCTGGCCAGCAGCTCATTCCACCACAGTGTGCCAAGAAGCTCTACTGAGGATCCTTCCTACCTGCTGACACCAGGCACTACAATGCCTCCTTCCTTCCTGCCAGCCGCATCCCTACCCATTACACATGCCAGTAAGCAGAGAGCACCTGACTTTTACTCAATTAATTGTGCATAGATGACCTGTACCTTTTATATACTTATTTCCGGTACCATATTCTGTATACGCTACATGTGGTGTCTTTGCACTTTGTTTTTGCAGTATGTATCTGTATTTGTGTGCTACATGCAAATTAATTTCCACCTTGGATCAATGAAGAATATATTATCTTAAATTCTGGAAAACTGTAGAAAAGGATTTCATGTAGGTGAAGTGAGTTGCATTGTTTAGAATCATTTAGTTCAATATTTAGATTAATAATTGAAAACACAGTTTGCATTTGATTATTGGTGTGTGAAAAATATGAGTTGTACTGTCTTAGGTGATTAGTGCTATTTAGTGTTCACATTAATTAAACAGGCAATATTTTAAAAGATCATTTTTTGCATGAATTAAATATAATTAAATAATAAGCTCCGGATTAATACTGCAGATATCCCACATTTCCTGGAAGTTCTTCTGCAAATTCACAGCAGTTCCCTGACCCTTGCGAACGATGCACAGTGTCCTGGAAATATGTCTTTGCGTTATTCAGCGACGGTAAGCGGGGCTCTTATTGAATGAACATAAAGCGGTATACAGTACGACCATATTACCACCCAACCATAGCTAGCACACCCATCCACCACCACCTCCTAATCCGCCTTCCCCAAATCAATATGACTAAGGTGGGATGTCTGCAAGTGGGTGTACAAAATGAATGGATGGACAGATGGATGAATGAATTGATGGATGTCTTTAATAACTGATAGTAAATAGTTCAATAGCTACAATAATCGATGCTCTTTAGTCCTACTGGTATTCTCAGTTCTCAGTTTTCCTGCTGGGTAGAGTGGTTACAAACAGGAAGTAGATTTGCAAATTTGTGCTGCCTGACTGCATTAAACAGCAGCTGCGTGAATTTCAGAGAGGATTAAAGAGGGACAGTCGAGTCAGTTTAGAGTCACTGGTGCGCAGATACAATGGCTTTACTGGGACTGTTCCTCTGGACACTGGCCCTGTCTGTTCAAGGTGAGTGTCCTCAGTGTGTGACAGAGATACAATGTCTCTCCTTTAAGAACTCATTCTAACTCATTGTCCTTTATTTCTACGCTATTGTTTAAATCTCTAAACATTTACACCAAACTTTATTCTTGTGCACAGATATTTGTTACCATAAAAAGGGTGATTCTCATGCTTTAATTGCAGGCTCCGGGGCTCAAATCATCCTGACTCAGAGTCCAGCAGTGGAATCAGTCACTGTAGGAGGCACTGTCACTCTGAACTGCCAATCCAGCAGCTCAGTTGGGAGCTACTTAGCCTGGTATCAGCAGAAACCTGGAGAAAGACCCAAACTTCTCTTCTACTCAGTGGGTAGCAAGGTGTCTGGGGTTCCAGACCGTTTCTCCGATAGCCGTGATGGCACAAATTACAGGCTGAAAATCAGTGGAGTGCAGGTTGAAGATGCAGGAGATTATTACTGTCAGCAGTATTATAGCTTTCCGTACACACAGTGACACAGGCCAGTACAAAAACCTCACTCAGCTGTGCATACGCTCAGTCTAGGAAATTTAAACAACTACCAAAATTGCCAGACTGTTCAAAATAGATCCTGACTACTGTTTACTGGATTCTGGTGTTCATTCATAACCTGAGACCTGGATGGTGAGTGCTTATTTTCTTTTTTGTTCAATTTCAGCTTTGTGTATATAATAGTTGTGTCCTAGAACGATCAAACTAGCGAGTTACATCTTCCTTTGTTTTGAAACACATTTTCTTGTCATACACGTACTACTCTTTTGATTAATTACTTAATGTTTCAGTGGATTTTCCTTTATATATGTTTCTTATTATGATAATTTTTCTTATTGATGTTTGGAGCTGTGATCCAGTGACTTAGGTTTAATCACAATCAAAATTCACTTTGTCAGGTGTTGCCTACATATACTGGATTTCTTTTCCAGTATCATTGAACGCATCCATGCAACAAACAACATAAATTAAAAAATTAATGTCACGCCCTGCCTGTCCGAGCCTCCTGTGTGCCACGACCCCTCTTTAACCTCGTGTGAAATCCCGATTATCAGCTGTCTCTTATTTCCATTAAGTCCTGTGTATTTCAGTCCACGTTCGAGTATGTTTCCCCAGTTCTGTCATTGACATCGTTGCTGCCTATATTTCCCGTGTTCGCTGTATTCTCCCCAATAAACTGAGTTTCCCCGTATCTTGGACTCCCGTGCTTCCCTGCTCGACATGTCCGCAGCTGGTCATGACGATTAAACAGTTTAAAAATATACATAAATGTGAAAATCAGTTCAGATTACTGTCAGTAAATCAGTATTTACTACTGAACTAAACTGAAAATAACGTGTTTATCATTATTGAGTTGATAAGTGTGTTACACGCATTTGACTTTGTCCCTTGGGCACTGGCTATCTAAGCTTGTAAAAAATCATGGGTAATGCTCAATCACCATTTTTTTCACTAGATGGCGCACTTTTCAAACGATTATGATTAATGTCAAATCAAGTTAGTAGTTAATCATGCTTTTAGTAAATATTCACTTCATAAAGTAGAACCAAAATGAAATACACTGCTGGTAAAGAAAATGACATGAAACGCAAAATGCATAAATTATTCAGTTAGTCAAATAATAATCAGAATCATAATTAAAAATACATTTCTATTGAAAACGTCCTATATAATCACAATTAGATATCCCTGTCATTGTGCATCCATCGTTAATATACACTAAACTGCAGTAAATCTATAAACACCATTGTCATTTACCATCATTTAGCCTTCAATGCACTTTCCATGAGCAGCCAGCTACTCAAAAATGATGGTCTTAAGTTATAATTTGTTTTTTGCTTTAAAGACATTTGTGATAATGGCTGTCGGTGCTCTTACTAAGATGTAGGTTAATTCATTAATTCATAACCATGTCTCCAGTGCAGGGTTGAAGTGAGCCGGGTGCCTGTACCAGGAAATACAGGACATGTGGCTGGGATCCCTGGAAAATGTCACTCCATAGCAGTGCACAGACACTCACTAAGAGCAATTTAGAGACACCAGTTCAGCTACGTACATGTTTTTGGACTGCAGGAGGAAGGACCCAGAGGAGACCCATGTGGGCCCAGAGAGAACATGCAAACTGCACACTCTGAGAGCTGCAATCAGAAACTGGGAGGCCTCATTACTAATTACTGAGCTAAAGTGGTTTAAAAATCCTGCAGTATTTCATGTACTATTTTCAGTTAAGCGTATGCATGTGCTTGTTTCTTCATTGGTGATGAGACACTTCTGTGAAAATGAAATACATTTTTAAAGGAATGATTAGGTGAGTGAGGGTTACTGTCAGTGAGGAAAACTGTGAGTGAGCCACCCACTGTAGATTAGCAGGTATTTCCTAGATGATCTGATAGGGCCACACTAGCATCTTCTAGGGCCACACTAGATTCTGACACAAGGCAACATTAGACCTGAATATCTACCCTGACACATGGCCAGTTGCATGACGAAATGTAGACATAATGCTACCCATAATCCTGTGCAGCTGATTGCCCATGTGAAAAGTGTCCCACCATGAGAGAGACTGAGTGCATGTTAAAGGTATAAGAGGTTCAGGCTGTGGCTGAGACAGATACAAAGCAGGAGTGTGAATTCTGTATTGTTTTTTAAGACATTAAAAGGGCCCTATGTTTCTCCAAACCAAGTTTCTGTCTTCATTTTTTTTCATTGCTCATTTCTCCTGCTCACCTGTAATTCAACCATATACTTCTTAGCATTTGGTTACTAAAAATCTTATGCAGGTAACCATCCTGAAACCTCACTTGTTTATTCACATTGATAGGATAAGACAGCAGACGGAACCACATTGCATAGGGCTGCATGGGCAGCAGATGGGATCTTTCTTTGGGGAAAATAAGGTCTTTTTTTCATGGAGAACCGAATGGGGAAGGAACAGGATGGACAGCAAACACTAAGGACGTATGAACAGGAGCTGCTGTTTCCACAGGGACTGAAATGGATCCCAAACGAGCAGGTGGGGGGCAGGAAGAGCTCAGACTGTCAGGGGTTTCAGGAAGGACTGGCAGAGCTGTGAGGCCTGAGGCTTCGTCTGGCTCACTAGAGACGAAGGGCAAAAACAGACCACAGCAATGTAAAGCCATTACAGCAGGTCAGGCAGTTATTTTCTGTGGTGGGTCAAAGCTGAGCTTGATCATGTCAGTGGAGGCCATTCTTTAATGATTATTTTCATGTCCCATCAATGCTATAATAGAAAACTTGGAGGGGCTCTTTTTCTGTGCTGGTATGGAAGTAGCAGCTGCATTGTTTGATTATTCATGGGCAGGTGGAAGTAAAGAGCCACCAAAGTGTCACCTGACTGCACCTCCCAGGACCGGCTTGTCCCCCTCTCACATTGGGAGTCCTCTGCGGTCCCTTTGCATGAAACTTAGAATTTTGGTGATCAATGGTCATTGTTGACACACCACAACAAAATGTGTCCTCTGCATTTAACCCATATGTGACGTCGTGACATAGCAGGGGGCAGCTAATTCAGCGCCTGGGGAGCAGTGCTTGGGGGCGGTACCTTGCTGGTTGGGGATTTGAACCAGCAATCTTTCAATTACAAGTGCGCTTCCCTAACCATCAAGCCACCACTGCCCAAAATGAATATTCAATTATTTAAAATTAATATAGTTTATAAACAAAAAATAATAATTGTGTACTCATAAACGAGGCAAAGAACAGCCATGCTTTTCAGAAAATATTATTAATATTCTTAAATGCATTTCATTTATCATTGAGTGCAACACAAGACATGACACAGAAGCAACCTAATCAAAAATAGAAACATACTATATATATAATAGGATATTAGTAAAACTCGTACTTTCTGCATTATAAAGTACTTCATAGAAGCGTGTAGCACAGCACAGTAAAATACAGTAATCAGCTGCTCATCACAGGTGACGCTGAGCTCATCTACTCTGAACATTCGGCGCTCTGTAGTTCTGCAGACAGACACCTTCTAATCTAACTCTTTAAAACAAACAAAGCTGCAAAATTGCAGCTCAGCTTAACAGTGGGATGCAGAAAGGCGTCTGCAGAGGCACAAGCCTTGAAATGGTTCTGGGGACAAAAGGCGGCTCTACTTGGTACCATCTAGGGGGACCTAATACAGAACAGTGGCTATTAAGAGCTGGACCCTGTTTGGACTTTTTTGAGTTCCATGAAAGCCTGGATTCAGGAGAAGGAAAGCAGTTGATGATTAACAGACATGCCATCTGTTTCTTATAACGTGTAATATAGCCATACAGTACATTTTAAAACTATATATATATACAGTATCCTTGACAAAAATGACAAGTAATGATCCATTCATTTAACCAGACTGCTGTGTGTTTAAAATGACCACATGGTGGAGCCAGAGTGCCCCAGCAACCCTTCTCTGAATATCCATTTAGAACATGGATGGATGACATATATTTCAATATTATTGTAACTTCATCCAAAAGGAAGGGTGACTTAAAGGACAGAACTGACATGACACAGGGAGAATATACAAGTGCCACAGGTCAGATTTGAACCCCCAACCCTGAAAAAGGGAGGCAACAATGCTACCCACAGAGTCACTGTGTTGTCCTTTTTGAAATAATACTAAATGATTTCTTTGGTGAGGCTCCGGATCCCCATGACCCTGCATAGGACAAGCAGGTGTCAAAGATGGATGGATGGATGGATGGATGTGTTGGTGTATAGTACATGTGGGATAGACATAAAGTCACATCTCTCAGACACGTTGGAGGGAGATTGTACAATGGATAATCCCCAATTCCTGGTGATTATGGATATTTTTACACTAATGGATACCAATCTCAGGAATGGGCATTAAGCATAATGATATAAAGTAATTTGTCATCCTCTTAGCCTAAGAGAGTCACTTACAATGGAGAGTGACAAACTGATAAACTAGCAATTTGATTGTTACGTCATGTTTTTAATTTTTATAATTTTCAAATACTTACAACAGCTTGCTGCATTACTAAATAGCTGACACTCGTGTGGGTGTCTCTCCTACAGTGGATTAGCTTCCGTTCAGGCTGTCCCTGGTCTTGTGCCTTGTCCTTATCAGAATAAGCTGTAGGCAACCTGTACCAGATATATGGTTGACAGATAAATGGGGGATGGATGGATGGATGTCTTTAATAATTGATAGTAAACGGTTCAATAGCTACAATGATAGATGCTCTTTAGTCCTACTGGTTTTCTCAGTTCTCGGTTTTCCTGCTTGGTAGAGTGGTTACATACAGGAAGTAGATTTGCAAGTTTGTGCTGCCTGACTGCATTAAACAGCAGCTGTGGAAACTTCAGAGAGGATTAAAGAGGGACATTCGAGTCATTTCACAGTCACTGGTGCACAGACATGATGGCTTTACTTGGACTGTTCCTCTGGACACTGGCCCTGTCTGTTCAAGGTGAGTGTCCTCACTATGAGACCAAGACAATGTCTCTCCTTTAAGAACTCATTCTAACTCATTGGCCTTTAGTTCTATGATATTGTGTTAACCTCTAAACATTTACACCAAACTTTATAATTGTGAAGAGATATTTGTTATGATAAAAAAGATGATTCTCATGCTTTAATTGCAGGCTCTGGGGCTCAAATCATCCTGACTCAGAGTCCTGCAGTGGAATCAGTCACTGTAGGAGGCACTGTCACTCTGAACTGCCAATCCAGCAGCTCAGTTGGGAGCGACTTAGCCTGGTATCAGCAGAAACCTGGAGAAAGTCCCAAACTTCTCTTCTCCTCAGTGGGTAGCAAGGTGTCTGGGGTTCCAGGCCGTTTCTCCGATAGCCGTGATGGCACAAATTACAGGCTGAAAATCAGTGGAGTGCAGGCTGAAGATGCAGGAGATTATTACTGTCAGCAGCATGATAGCTGGCCGTACACACAGTGACACAAGCCAGTACAAAAACCTCACTCAGCTGTGCATACGCTCAGTCTAGGAAATTTAAACAACTACCAAAATTGCCAGACTGTTCAAAATAGATCCTGACTACTGTTTACTGGATTCTGGTGTTCCTTCATAACCTGAGACCTGGATGGTGAGTGCTTATTTTCTTTTTTGTTCAATTTCAGCGTTGTGTATATAATAGTTGTGTCCTAGAACGATCAAACTAGCGAGTTACATCTTCCTTTTTTTTGAAACACATTTTCTTGTCATCCACGTACTACTCTTTTGATTAGTTACTTAATGTTTCAGTGGATTTTCCTTTATACAGTATATGTTTCTTATTATGAATAATTGATTATTTTTCTTATTGATGTTTGGAGCTGTGATACAGTGACTTAGGTTTAATCACAATCAAAATTCACTTTGTCAGGTGTTGCCTACATATACTGGATTTCTTTTCCAGTATCATTGAACGCATCCAACAAACAACATAAATTAAAAAATTAATGTCACGCCCTGCGTGTCCGATCCTCCTGTGTGCCACGACCCCTCTTTAACCTCGTGTGATATCCCGATTATCAGCTGTCTCTTTTTTCCATTAAGTCCTGTGTATTTCAGTCCGCGTTCGAGTATGTTTCCCCAGTTCTGTCATTGACATCGTTGCTGCCTATATTTCCCGTGTTAGCTGTATTCTCCCCAATAAACTGAGTTTCCCCGTATCTTGGACTCCCGTGCTTCCCTGCTCGACATGTCCGCAGCTGGTCATGACAATTAAACAGTTTTAAAATATACATAAATGTGAAAATCAGTTCAGGTTACTGTAGGTAAATCAGTATTTACTACTGAACTAAACTGAAAATAACGTGTATATCATTATTGAGTTGATAAGAGTGTTACACGCATTTGACTTTGTGTCTTGGGCACTGGCTATCTAAGCTTGTAAAAAATCATGGGGAATGCTCAATCACCAATTTTTTCACTAGATGGCGCACTTTTCAAACGATTATGATTAATGTTAAATCAAGTTAGTAGTTAATCATGCTTTTAGTAAATATTCACTTCATAAAGTAGAACCAAAATGAAATACACTGCTGGTAAAGAAAATGACATGAAACGCAAAATGCATAAATTATTCAGTTAGTCAAATAATAATCAGAATCATAATTAAAAAGACATTTCTATTGAAAACGTCCTATATAATCACAATTACATATCCCTGTCATTGTGCTTCCATTGTTAATATACACTAAACTGCAGTAAATCTATAAACACCATTGTCATTTACCATCATTTAGCCTTCAATGCACTTTCCATGAGCAGCCAGCTACTCAAAAATGATGGTCTTAAGTTTTAATTTGTTTTTTAGTTTAAAGACATTTGTGATGATGGCTGTCGGTGCTCTTACTAAGATGTAGATTAATTCATTAATTCATAACCATGTCTCCAGTGCAGGGTTGAAGTGAACCGGGAGCCTGTACCAGGAAATACAGGACATGTGGCCGGGATCCCTGGAAAATGTCACTCCATAGCAGTGCACAGACATTCACTAAGAGCAATTTAGAGACACCAGTTCAGCTACGTACATGTTTTTGGACTGCAGGAGGAAGGACCCAGAGGAGACCCATGTGGGCCCAGAGAGAACATGCAAACTGCACACTCTGAGAGCTGCAGTCAGAAACGGACCCACAGCCTGGGAGGCCTCATTACTAATTACTGAGCTAAAGTGGTTTAAAAATCCTGCAGTATTTCATGTACTATTTTCAGTTAAGCGTATGCATGTGCTTGTTTCTTCATTGGTGATGAGACACTTCTGTGAAAATGAAATACATTTTTAAAGGAATGATTAGGTGAGTGAGGGTTACTGTCAATGAGGAAAACTGTGAATGAGCCACCCACTGTAGATTAGCAGGTATTTCCTAGATGATCTGATAGGGCCACACTAGCATCTTCCCGCTGATTCTGGCACAAGGCAACATTAGACCTGAATATCTACCCTGACACATGGCCAGTTGCATGACGAAATGTAGACATAATGCTACCCATAATCCTGTGCAGCTGATTGTGAAAAGTGTCCCACCATGAGAGAGACTGAGTGCATGTTAAAGGTATAAGAGGCTCAGGCTGTGGCTGAGACAGATACAAAGCAGGAGTGTGAATTCTGTATTATTTTTTAAGACATTAAAAGGGCCCTATGTTTCTCCAAACCAAGCTTCTGTCTTCATTTCTTTTCATTGCTCATCTCTCCTGCTCACCTGTAATTCAACCATATACTTCTTAGCATTTGGTTACTAAAAATCTTATGCAGGTAACCATCCTGAAACCTCACTTGTTTATTCACATTGATAGGATGAGACAGCGGACGGAACCACATTGCATAGGGCTGCATGGGCAGCAGATGGGATCTTTCTTTGGGGAAAATAAGGTCTTTGTATCAGGGAGAACCGAATGGGGAAGGAACAGGATGGACAGCAAACACTAAGGATGTATGAACAGGAGCTGCTGTTTCCACAGGGACTGAAATGGATCCCAAACGAGCAGGTGGGGGGCAGGAAGAGCTCAGACTGTCAGGGGTTTCAGGAAGGACTGGCAGAGCTGTGAGGCCTGAGGCTTCGTCTGGCTCACTAGAGACGAAGGGCAAAAACAGACCACAGCAATGTAAAGCCATTACAGCAGGACAGGCAGTTATTTTCTGTGGTGGGTGAAAGTCAGCGGAGGCCATTCTTTAATGATTATTTTCATGTCCCATTAATGGTATAATAGAAAACTTGGAGGGGCTCTTTTTCTGTGCTGGTATGGAAGTAGCAGCTGAATTTTTTAATTATTCATGGGCAGGTGGAAGTAAAGAGCCACCAAACTGTCACCTGACTGCACCTCCCAGGACCGGCTTGTCCCCCTCTCACATTGGGAGTCCTCTGCGGTCCCTTTGCAAGAAATTGCCTTTGCTTTCACATTCAATTATTTAAAATTAATATGGTTTATAAACAAAGAATAATAAAACTTTTGTGTACTCATAAATGAGGCAAAGAATGGCCATGCTTCTCAGAAAATATTATTAATATTCTTAAATGCATTTCATTCATTATTGAGTGCAACACAAGACATGACACAGAAGCAACCTAATCAAAATTAGAAAAATATTATATATATAAAAGGATATTAGTAAAACTCGTACTTTCTGCATTATAAAGTAGTTCATAGAAGCATGTAGCACAGCACAGTAAAAATACAGTAATCAGCTGCTCATCACAGGTGACACTGGGCTCATCTACTGTGAAAATCCGGCGCTCTGTAGTTCTGCAGACAGACACCTTCTAATCTAACTCTTTAAAACAAACAAAGCTGCAAAAAAGCAGCTCAGCTTAACAGTGGGGTGCAGAAAGGCGTCTGCAGAGGCACAAGCCTTGAAATGGTTCTGGGGACAAAAGGCGGCTCTACTTGGTACTGTCACGCCCCGCTCCGTCCGCTCCCAATGTGTGCCACGCCCACCTCGTTACCTCGTGTTCAGCCCTGATTGTGATCGCCTGTGTCCTATTAAGTCTAGCTTGTCTTTTGTATTTAGTCCTCATCTGAGTCAGTCTTCCCCAGACTTGTCATTGTATTGTCATGTGCTGTGCTTTGTCCGTCAGTCTGCCTCCATTAAACCCCGTTTGTCCGTATTTCCGACTCGCTCTCCTGCTTCACCGCTTGCCTGCTTGCCGCGTGCTGACAGGTACCATATAGGGGGACCTAATACAGTGGCTATTAAGAGCTGGACCCTGTTTGGACTTTTTTGAGTTCCATGAAAGCCTGGACTCAGGAGAAGGAAAGCAGTTGATGATTAACAGACATGCCATCTGTTTCTTATAACGTGTAATATAGCCATACAGTACATTGTAAAACTATGTATATATACAGTATCCTTGACAAAAATGACAAGTAATGATCCATTCATTTAAACAGACTGCTGTGTGTTTAAAATGACCACATGGTGGAGCCAGAGTGCCCCAGCAACCCCTCTCTGTATATCCATTTAGAACATGGATGGATGACATATATTTCAATATTATTGTAACTTCATCCAAAAGGAAGGGTGACTTAAAGGACAGAACTGACATGACACAGGGAGAATATACAAGTGCCACAGGTCAGATTTGAACCCCCAACCCTGAAAAAGGGAGGCAACAATGTTACCCACAGAGTCACTGTGTTGTCCTTTTTGATATAATACTAAATGATTTCTTTGGTGAGGCTCCGGATCCCCATGACCCTGCATAGGACAAGCAGGTGTCAAAGATGGATGGATGGATGGATGGATGTGTTGGTGTACAGTACATGTGGGATAGACATAAAGTCACATCTCTCAGACACATTGGAGGGAGATTGTACAATGGATCCCCGATCCCTGGTGATTATGGATATTTTTACACTAATGGATACCAATCTCAGGAATGGGCATTAAGCATAATGATATAAAGTAATTTGTCATCCTCTTAGCCTAAGA